>NC_081768.1:12319003-12404003 GCF_963082965.1 Carassius carassius
TAGTCTTAAAGTAAAATTGTGCCCACAATTGTCATGATTTACACAAACTAATGACACTCTTAACCCATATAACTTTGATACGCCGACAAACTAGAATTTACATTACATATACAAGTTTTCATGAATCACTGGATATGGTTCACAAAGCTGGTGTGAATGATTTGTTCAACATTTGAATATATATATTACACAAAACTATTTTATGACTCCATAAGACATATATATATATATATATATATATATATATATATATATATATATATATATATATATATATATATATATATATATATATATTTAAACATAATATTGTAAATATCTTTATAGTTGTTTTATTTCACTTTTAGTTATTTTAGTACATATTAAACTATATGAAAATCAGATGAGTTTCATATTTGTATAATTTTATTGTATTTTTTATTTTAAATGTTTATATTTAATAATGTATTTTTGAGACCACATTTGTTTTTATGTCTAAATTTTGGTTTATTAAAATGTCGTTGATATGTTAACATAACAAAAAAGGAAATTTTTCCTTTTGTGTTTCACAGAAAGTGAGCCAAACAAAGAACAACATAAGATAGAACTGATGAAGACACGATGACAGAATTTTCATTTTTATGTGAACCATCCCTTTAAAAATGAGTGTCTGAAACACATTTTCTTTGACTCTCAAAAACAGTTTATCACAAGATCTACTGCATGTAAACAGCACTGAAAATGCATTTTCCCAAGGGCTGCATTTTTGAGCAGCACTAGTGTCAAAGAGGCATGGCAATGTTTTGTGTCTGGATTCTTACCTGTAGCAGCTCTCTTTAGACAGTGATCCTTTGCTTCAGGAGGCCTTTTGATCAGAGGGCCATGCCTAACATCAGATGGAGGACACTTGATACCAGACAGAGGAGGTAATATAACACAACGTCCTCCTCTAGAACTTTTGCTCCCTGTCTTGCGTGTCTGGCCACCCTGCTGCCTGATGCTATCAGCAAGAGAGGAAGACTGACAGTAGCCCGGTGCCAAAGGATAGGACATAGGCTAATACAAAGCTTGACAGGGGTCAGGTATTTAGTTGCTGTGCATTTTTCCCTTGAGAATTTCCCAGCGAGGGCGTAATATAAATTCGATATCCTGCACATGCATGTCATTTGGCTTGTGCTTGTGTGCTCGTTTATCTAAACATTTGTGTGTGCTGTATGTTTCCATGTGTCTGGCTGATCGGGTTTGTTTGTTTTCCTTTCCTTAACGTGTCTATCTGTTACACAAGTTATCTCTCTTCACATAAATGAAGCATTACGTGGTCAAAGTGCAAGCATCTCAGCAGTGTGTTACTTCAATTAGCTTCCCATCATTCCAGGTAGCACCATGATTCATTGTTTGGGTATCAAGAGTTTCATTAGTTTGATTCCTAGCCTAGATATATAGCTTATTAATTCTGAAATTAATTGCAAACACGAAGTGACATTTTACGAGAAATGTTTAGCATAGCATGAATTATTACTTTGCTACATTTGATGGCAATTGGGCCTATATACTTGTCTTCGTTTTTATTATTTTTTTGGCTAATAAAATGAGCCCCTTACTTCACTTTTTATGTTTTGTTACAAGAAATGAACTTAAAGATGGGCTTTCTATGTAGACACCTTGTATTTATTTATTTATTTGTTTATTCTTAATAATTTATTTTTATTGATTACTATTGAGTCATATTTGATGCACAATAAAAAAATAAATAAAAAAAACTTTTTAATTAAGTAAATGTAGAATATTATTAGAATATATAGCATGTAAAGAATATATTTTATTATAATATTTATTTCAAGGTGAACATTTACTGGACTGAAGTTAAAATGTGAGTATCCAAAAATGATACATCAGGTTTTCAGTAACATTTCTTTGTACATCACTTAATCATGATTGTATTGTATTGCATAAGTTTGCCCCCCACAATGAAAACTATACAGAGCTAACATCATAAAACTAAGCATGTAAATATAATCATGCAAAGAGATCATAATCATTAGGAGATATATAGTGACAGATACTATACAGTGAATGTCTATATGCATTTAATGTAAGTAGTGTGTTATAATGCAATAAAGATCTAATTTATTTTCATGACTATGAGCTATAAAAATGTATTAACTCTTTGGCAGAAAAATACTGGAAACTGCATCAAATTGAGTTTTATTCTCCTATGTTCTCCTATATTATATAATATTATATTATATGTGCCTTTAAAGCCTGATGTATTCACAATACAAAAAAAAAGGTTCAGTAAACCGTTAAAAATTATTAAATTATTATAATATATATATATATATTATATTAAAAACAATTCTATTCACAGTACGTATAGTATATATAATATGTGCATTAACAGTATAATATGGCTTGTTGGTTGCATTTTAAGTATACATTATTCTAAAATAGACTGGATGCATGGTTTATGGGCTCTGCAGTCTGTGCCACACACTTTTCAAATATTTTTTTGATGTTCACAGTGGGACAACAGACAAATTGCTTTGACTTTCAGATCAATGCTGTCGATGCAGCTTCTGTTGTCTTTTACTTTAGTACATAGTAAGATCTCGTCAGCAGGACAACAATCAGCCTCGAGATCCATGTGTCCGCTTCATCTCCTGTGGTCTGCCCGTGTGAATGGGTGGAAGGCCCCAGCAGGCAGCGTTCTGGCCACCTCCATGCTTCCTGGGCCTCCTGGGGCCGGGTGAGTCTGCCTCCTCTCCGGGTAGATGGGATGATAAGACCGTCCCTCGTTGCACAGCACTGGGGTCCAGATTGCTATACTGGGACAGTCTGGAGGTGGGCTATGGCACTCCAATTCATCTCCTGCTGTAGCTCAGCGACGAAAGCGCCTAGTGCCCACTTCTCATCTGTGGGAGCACTCAGGAAGATGGATTGGTTGGCCGGACCATCAGAGGAGGCAAAGCGTGTGGCTAAGAGCCTATGTAGCACGTGGCTGCTCTCATATGCAAGTTTGATGAAAGACATTCACAAACAGAGTCTGGGGAGCTTCTTCTGTATCAGATGTCTCAAAGTGGCATACACTTTTTACACTTTTTAAGTATGAAAGAGGCACACGCTGGCACGAGTCATTCATCACTTGCTGTTCACTTTTATGGGGTGCTTCGAATACGCCATTCAACGATGGCTTTCACTAGGTTGGAAATTAAGATGCTTCCTTAAGTCTGTTTCGGTGCCTTAGCACGTTCCACCTTGCTCAAACCGCTGCTCATAATTACATGGGCATGTCCAGTAAGACAGACTAAATTACACACAGATATAAGATGAGGTGCTATCGGTAATATTCTTATGATGTTCCTATTAATCAGCTTGGCTGGTTTTTATCACAGTCCGCCCGGCCCACCGCTGGCCAGGCAATAATCAGAATTACATAAAGAAATTCTAGTCAAGCCAGGACCCAGCTTTGTCTTATTATGGAATAAACCTTGTGGAAAATATCGCTTCATCCCCAGAAGCAGCTACAAATTGGTCCTGCGTGACACGCTAGGAGTTTCCGCCGCATTCCATGACCTAAAACAAAAATGACATGAACATTGACAAATTTGACAAAGAGATTTGTGCAAAAAACAACCTCTATTTGGTCAGCCAAGCAGCAAATATGTCGGATGATATGCTTTATTAAGCAATCCATTTTTCAGCAATAGCGGTGCCATCTGCAAAAGGTTAGCGTGCATCAGGCTACAGAAATTTCATCTGCCTCTCTGGGCCTCGGCAAACACTCCAGCACATTTTTCATGTACATACAATTTTGGATGCAAATAGAATACTTGATGAAAGTGATGACCTTCTGAAGTGACTCCTTGGCAGTAAGGTAGGACGGAACAGGCAGCAGGAACAGAATGAGTTACTGCCTTGGCTGATCCAGCAGCACTGTAATATATGACTACTGTTCACACACAGAGTGAAAGCTCACCCCACCCCACCCTGCTCGTTTTGCGGTGCCTGGATGAAGAAACTTGGCAGAACTTAAAAGTGATATTCTTACAATTTTGCCTAAAGACCCATAGACAGTTTTTATACGCTCTTTTGAATGTACATTGCATACAGTGAAATTTAAACATAAAAAATGCATAAGATATAGATTCTAAATGTAACATATATAAAAACATTAATATGTATTCATATATTTAAAATTAATAAAAATATACACTAATAAAATAAAAATTAATTATAAATGCCTTAATGTTTTCATGTTGTTGAAAGAAGTCTCTCATGCTAACCAAGGCATTTATTTGATTAAAAAAGTAAAAACAATAACAGTGTGAAAATAACCCCCCCCCCCCCCCTAATTTTAAATATTATTTCTTGTCATGATTCAAAGAAGTCAAGTCCAGTCGTATAGATTAAATGGATAGTGAATGTATACTTTTGGGTATAAAATTTTGTATAATATGTAATGAAATAATATGTCTCAACAATATTTGTTCTGCTCAACCACCAGTCTTCAACCTGAAAATCAGATATTGTAATACCATGAGAATGCCATTTCTTCAAAACAGAATAATCTGACATTCATTTTAACTCTACATTATGTATAGCATACCAACAATTGGTAGTTTAATTTTTTCCTTTGGAGAAACAAAGCAAATGCTGTACTTAAAGTCTTGTGTGCTATGAAAGAGACAAAAAGATATAAATAAAACACTGCCATGTCTAAAATATTTCCATCCGTAAATTGGTTAGCGAATCTAAGCACAGTGTTTTGGGTTGTTTTTTTTGTCACCGATTATTGTCACCATGTAAGCAATGCTCTAGCTGCTCTGTCTTTGTTGTCGGAGGTTTAACAAATGGACAGTCAGACAGCTAGTGTTCCACTTACTCAGAGGTGTCGGTCTCATCTGTATTGTGGCTGGCAGCACAGTCATCTTCATTCTCTTTGTCCTTACTGAGGAAGGTGATCTATCAGTCCACAGACATCATGGTGAATCTAGCTGGCCTCTGCCTTCTCCCATTTGAATTGAACACACAGTATGTTAGTGCTCTGCAAGCGTTCCTCTAACCAGGGCAGGATTGAGAATGAGTGAGCTGTCCTTGGCTTGTATTACTGTTCCAATATGATTGAGTTCCTTTGCTGGAATTGAAGAAAGGATGAAAATTGAGGACTTGACTTTCTGAGCCATGTGTTTTAGTAGGAAAGCGTAATCTCATTTCCATCTAGGTCATTTTACCCATTTTTTATATTATGAGTAGTGAAGTGTTTCATAAAAACTTTTAAGCTGATGTTACGAGCAAGATTAGCTTTCTGAGTGTATATAGTCTCATCTGCTGTAAGCACGAAACCATTAGGATCTAATTTTAATACAACAGCTTCATTATTGTTTTTGTTGTTGTAATTTAAGAAGTCTTGTGCTTTGAGGATATTTAAAACATATTTAAGACAGAGTAGTTTAGTACTGATCAAGAGTGTATGTTTTGTTTGTATTCCCAGACAGAACGAGTTCTGGCAGTCTGAGTCTTGTAGGGGGATGATCACAGTGGATAATTCGACTGACTAAGAAGTTCCTGCTTCAACGACTTTGTCCCACGGAGGGACGTGACTTCCAGACCCCTCAGATTGATTGTTTACTTGGGAGCTGAGGGAGAAGAGCATCTAGTTGTTTTCCAAGGTGAGCGTTTTTCCAAACACCTGCTGTTAAATAAGCGGGGCAGACCTCTGGCCAGCGCTCTCCGGCCAGGGGAATACACTGGCTTTGTCTCCGTGATGAAGGACTAGAGCTATTTATCCACCCCCATCCGCTGGATGTGACACCAGCGAGGTGCTTAGGCTTGAGTGTTATATATAGACTTCCTCAGCCTCTAAATAGAAATGAAATGGGATTGCCAGTGTTTTTGTTGGGCCAACATCGGAGGGAAAAAAAATTAGAGATCAGCTCGCTGTGTATTTCATCACCTCCAAAGCCAATGAGGGAGAGCGCCTTGTGCCCGGCGACTGCAAACTGCGCCCAGGTTACTGCACGCTACAGTAGCCAAGAATGTGTGGTTCTGTAGATGATTAAATCAATACAATTTTGACAAGACATGTAGGAACATGCCTCTTTATTTTACGCAGTTCCTTCCCCACCGTCAGGGGGCATTTATCACCCAACCCCGGCGCCGTCATCTAATGAAGATTGTTCTTTAGTCTGTGCTTGATCGAGAGGCTGGATTATGATGCATGTCGATAGTTTGCCAAGATATTGACACAGGGACAAAGAGCACAGCCTGCAGCCGCTAGCCTGTCTATTCCCAACACGCAGCGACATGCGCACCCAGTCATTGTGGAAGTATCCCCGGTGGATGATTTCCATTGATATCCCATTGATGAATCGGCCCAAGCGCCCGGGTGACTGGAGGCAGTCGTTAAGACCCCCACAAACTCATTCAGCTAGCGATTAATGCCGCGGCGGTTCTCGTCTTTATTTACCCTGGCCGTTTTCTCAGTGTGCTCTCCCACACATCTCTCCAACACGTCCTTGCGACCTTTGTCCTGGGCTTCACATAAAGGGTTAATGGTAAAAGACAGCACGTGTGGTAAAGAACGCAGGGGGATAATGAATATGAAAAGGGGGGGCTGCATTGGAAAGAGGAATGAGTTGGGGGGAAGCTAATGACAGGTGTAGCTGTAAATTCTTCATTCTGCATGGGCTGATGGGAAGCGCTCGGCTGTGCACTCGCCTGTGACTTTACAACTAATCCTGTTTGTAAGTTATTATTTATCTTCAGCAAACTTTGTCAAACTTGGGCTTTGATATTTTTTCTCCTCCCTCCTCCGATTTCCCTCTTGTGGCTCGCTCTCGCACATGCTCCCCACATAATTTATGACTGCCTCTGGTCCTCATGACAGATTATTAAAAGTAGAATTAGTTTTTTGCGCTGGATTTTTCCACTGGGAATTGGGAAGGCAGTCCTCTCCGAGGAAGATCTCTTACGAGGTCTCCATTACTAATAGAAGTTTTTTCCCTTTTTTTGATGGGGTGAGAAGACTAATGATTTGAATTTACTGTAGCAGGCGTCACGTGGTTGGAAAAGCATCAGCAGACGAGACAAGAGGTTAAGTTCTTCCCCGTAGAGAGCTTTATTGGATTGTTTAGCAGCAGAAGGATAATGTTTTTGTCAGAGAATGCTGGAGCGCGCTAGTCTGGCTACGGAGAGAAGAAAGATGAAGAGACTGAAAAAAAACAGAGTGAGAGCCAGATATGGGGGGACAGAAAAGAGCTTCTCTCTTATGTGGGTGGTATATAGATAGAGGAATAGAGAGACAAAGTGGAACTGAGACAACATTGTTTTTTGTAATGCAACTGGACAAACTTGAAGATGCGAGTTGGAGATTTCCAAATGCGATCGATTTCCTCTTTTGTTCTTTTATTCTTTCTGTCATGCGCTCACATGCAAAAAATAAATAAATAAAAAATACAGGATAGATGGGCACACATATGCACACACACAAAGTGCTATTTCCATTCACCTGATGGCCGTTTGGAGCTTGTTCTCCCAGCATGCTACTGCAGCATGGGAACCAGAGGGGAGTCACAGCACAGCTGAGAGCCTCGGCTTAATCTTATGCATCATTAAGCACTCAGCGGCAAGCCAGCGCTGTTCATATACATCATCCACGCTTAATAAACATAATGATGACATAAGATGTAATTCTAGATGAATTTTCATTTTATAGGGAAATGGAGAATTCCTGTAGAAAGGAAAAGAAAGAAAAAGTAAATTATCTGGGAAGTACAAAATAAATGATGTTTTTTTCAGCAAGATAAATGGCGGTGTTTGGGGCTTTAGAGTGGGAGAGGAGAGAGAGTGTGATGCTGAAAGGGGATGAAGGGGCAGTGGAGGTGGCTGGGGGGGTGGGGGCACCGGCCATTTGTACGTTTTAATCGCGGGAGTCTGATAGACAGGCTGAGGGAGTCGGAGTGGGACTCATCCATCATGCTCACTGAAAATCAGTAGTATGAGAAGTTGAGTTTCCACTTAGGTCGCCTTACAGGGGAGGAAATAGGATTCTGATGAAAGTGTGAGGGGAGAGTGGCCCTAGACACTTGCCGGGGCGACTGGGGTCACCTAAAGGCAGAGAAAACCTGAGATTACTGCATCTGCTCATAGAGCCACCCAGCCCGGACCCATCTCTTGTAGCACGGACCATGGCACAGCGACGAGTGGCACCCATGAATTAATGCAAAGAGGAGGGAGATGAATCGCCCTTTGAAATTAGTGAGCACTTTGAATTCCGACGGAGTGGGCCGGGCAAACTACTTGCCCTCTATCAGTGACTCTTGACACGGGTAGATAACAGCGCAGAACGAGCATCTACAAATCAAAGCATAATTACTACTGCTGGCGTCCCATAAAAGCTTTAGTCAAGATGGCCGCTCGGAGCTGTGCGCTGTTTGTACAGCTGTGTGAGCCCAAGCTTCAGATGCGGCAGAGAAGGAACGCCAGCAAGTGCACAGTTGCATGTCTGCCAAAAGGCTGAGAAAGTGGAATGCTCTGCTTCTGTCTATTGACTAACTAGAGCAGATCAGCCACAATGCAACCTCCCCAATGGAGTACTGCAAAACATACAGTAGCAAAAATGATTTTTGTCTTTGTTAATCAAGGTGTCTTTTATCCAATATTCATTCTTTATTCATTCATCTGAGGTACACTGACAAATCTTAAAATAAGAAGGCTATAGCATAAATCATGTCTAACATATACAAACATTTATATAAGCATTTGAAAGGATTTATATTTTAAATTGTAATTATACATTAAATTGTACATTATAAAAAAATATAATATAATAATTTATCTATCTATCTGAATAAAAGTGTATATATAAAGTGTGTGTGTGTGTGTGTGTATTGTATAATAGCTAAAAGTTCCTATTTCTATTTCAAATAAATTCTTAGCTTATGTCTTTTTTATTCATCAAAGAAAAAAAAATATTATGCAGCTCAACTGTTTTCAACATTGTTAATGAAAAGGCACCAAATTAGCATATTAGAATGATTTTTGAAGTATCATGTAGCAATGAATACTGGAGTAATAGCTTCTAAAAATTCAGCTTTGCCATTTTCATTTAAAATATATTAAAACAGAAAACAGTTATATTAAATTGTAATAATGTTTGAAAAAATTACTTTATTCACTGTATTTTTAATGAAATAAATGCCACCTTGATGAGTATAAGAGACTGCTTTCAAAAACATCACAAATCGTACCTACACATGTATAAATGAGTTTTTGATTGGACATTTTACAATGTACATTGCATAAAATGTTACAATTATAAATAAATTACTAATTAAATTATAATTATTATATATATATATAAATTCTAAAAGCTTTTTGATTTTTACAATCATTTTAAAATAATTTGTTGACAAAGATTACATTGTGGTGCAATTGTGAGTTGAGAACTGTTTAGCACTCTTCTGTAGTGCCAGGACATGTCCCAGTAAACTTGCTGCCAATGTTCAACTGGATCTTTTCCCAGAATGCAAGTCCTTGTTAATGTGGGCATACAGAGTATCAAACACTCAAACAGTTAAACTGCAATTCATTTGATTTAGAGCATTTATTTAAAAATTATGGTATCAGAGTAATGCTGACAGTGACTCTTTCATGGTTCTAAGGTGATGTCATTATGTGAAGCACCTGTTTTGGAACATCCGGACAGAATATAGGATTCATCCTTTGACCTTGTAACTCCTCTATGCTGTGCTGTGTAACTCAGGGCTAATGGCCAAGCTTTTGATATAATCTTGCTCTTATGAAGTATAGAGCTGTTCCTGGCACCACTGACATACTGCATCTTGTTTCTCCGACTATTAAAAGTGTCAGTGGTTGTCTTCTATTGCTTTTATATGCTGTTATTAACGACACAATGCTTACCGCCCAGAGTGTACATCTAATTAAAATCTCCAACAGTTATAGCAAGGAATGAATCCAAAAGATATGATATAGTCATAGCAAATAATGTGTTTTTTTTTGCACTGCCTTTGGAGGTTGGGTTGTAATGGGTTATCTGTATTCATACTGTGGATTGTGAACCCATTCAATGATTATTATAGAGTGCTGTAAAAGAGTTCCTGCAGCAGGTTTTATTACTACCGGCTCTCTTATTTCAAAGCCTCTTTTAATTTATTACGAATTGTTTATTTGGGATTAAGGTTAACTTATTGTAACCTCCTACAGCTAAACTTTGTAACTGTACTGCACACCTGTCTAAAGCCCCTTTCACACTGCGATTCCCGAAAATACATGTGTAATGTGTCCCGGCAATTGTTTCCAGGTCGCTAGATTTTGCACTTTCACAGTGCCAGTGATTTCCCGGAATATGTTTGTGCGTTCACACACAACCCGTAAAGGTCCTATAAAGACATGTGACATCAGGATGTGACGTGTAATGTATGAGTCAAAAACGTTAGGCATGTTAACTTTCATTTAAGCTGGCGAACGATCTCAGCTTCAGCACAGATAGTGAGGAACTAACTGATCTCTGCTTCATTACAGTTTGCACATATTTTTTTGTCACTGATCTGCCTTCAAAACAACCGGTAAAAGAGTTGCACGATAAAATGCGTCATCACTATGACACACCCTTTATGGCATTGGTTCTGGCTTTTGTTCACACAGAGCTCGTTCCGGGACTGAACCCTGCAATGTTACTAGGTCCCCAACCCGGGATCGATCACGGAATCAATCCCGGGACGTGTTTGCGTTCACACAGAAAGTGACCTGGCAATGTTCCAGCAATTTTCCGGGTCCAACATGCAGTATGAAAGGGGCTTAACAAACAATTAGCATAGCGCTTACATTGGCACAGTCACGGTCACGGGTTTGGTGTGAACTGATAAAATGTAGAACTCGAATGCAATGTAAGTCTCTTTGAAAAAAATAAAAAGACCTCATAAGATCACAAGAAAATGTGATAGCCATGTATATGTTTTCAGACCAATGTGATTTAGATGACAGTCTGTGGGGTGGTATAAATGTATCTTTCTGCCGTAATGCATTTTTTGTCTGGTTGGTTCCCCTCTCTTTCATTCCTGCCCTTTGACACAATCATCTCCCAGAACCCAAGCCTGCTGGACTGCATTAAAGCCCCCTGTCTTAACCTGAAGAATTATGTGTGCAGATAATTAGCTCTTATAGGTACACTTTACATTTCTTCACTTCACTAAGCACATCATCTTCCTTCCCTCTTTATTGTTTGCTTTGCTTTGTCAGATCGATGTCTTGCTACTGCGTAAGTAGCAGTCATATCTAAAGCAACATAAATCATGACAAGGTTCCCTGTCGCAACAGTCAACGCGTTAGGGAGCGCCTTTTTTCCGTGCGGACCACGGATCCGGGTTTGACTGCGCTCTGTGTCTGTCTGTGTGGCGCTGTGCTCACTGGTCTTTTGCCATGTAAAATAGAATGTGATTACACAGTGCTTCGCTTTGGTTTTCAGAGGCTGTCAGAACATCAGGCATTTGTGTCAGATTCCTCTCCGCCCATCCCATAATATCCTCCTGCTCCCTTTGAGTCTGTTGAGGGGGAACTTATCAGATTATCCCCTATCAGGTGCCTTGGTGGGGAGCGGGTGGGCAGCATTTCACCTGCCATTACTGCCAGCCCTCAGATCATGCCCCGCTAATGAATGTGCAAATGCAAATAGCCCTTCCCTGTAAAAGTTGACATTGTCTCCTGTGATAAATTTTCTGCTGAGGTAAGAGACAATTTAGAGTGGAATTACAAGCAGGCTCTTTGTCACTCTTCGGGTCCATTTACATCCGTAATTAGCTGTAATTCCACTGCTCCCATTAGAGAGAGAGAGAGAGTCACCACTGAAACAGATAAGCAGTAAAAAGGGGTGAGAGAGAGAAAAAGAGAAGAGCCAGATCTCTTGATGCTTTGCACAGCGCCGTCAGCTGGTGATTTATATGCACCCCTACGTGCTTGTCGCCACGCCAATGGGTGTAAACATTGATTAGGAGCAGGAAATGAGGCACACACTTTGTCCTCTGTGTCGGGGTCTTTGGGTTGAGGAAAAGGAAGGCTCATGGTCTTAATGTGTACAGCCCTCAACACCTGAGCGCATTTTAGAGGGTGGCGTTAGATACGCCTCTCAAGCTTTACCCAAACAAACACATGACATTGTGCCACAGCGCTGCTTGAGTGACAAGCTCAGACTTGTCACTGAGTACCTTTCAGACTTGTGACACTCACACACACAGGAGTCATAGTGCATGCTTTTCCCTGCAAAACAAATGTGGATTGACGGAAAGCTTTTAGATGCATCAATGATTGCTTTGTTTTGTTCTACTGGTATGTTTTTGAACACATCTATGAGTGTCACCAGCAACGGGATACAAACTAATGCAGGACCATGTATTTTCCCCTGTAGTGCACAAGGGGCCAAATAATCCACAAAAGGTCAAGGTGCAGTCTACTTCCCTAGTTATTCACCCCTATCTAATGAAAGTGTTTCCTGCAATGAGTGTGTTTGAACAACATCTATCTTAGCCAATCCCCCAAATCCTGTCATTACAAAGCTTAAGTGTTTTTCTCAACCTCCTCTCATAATCCATTAATAACAATAAATTTTTTCTTAATAAACATTTTAAACTGAAATGATGGAGAAGTTATTTTCAAACTGTGGCTCGTTTTTTCTTTTTTTCTGATATGTAATATGTTTTATATAAAATAAATAAATAAATAAATAAATAAAAAACCTAATCAGAACTTCACTTTTGCAGGCACTAAAACAATAGGCAGTTTTGAAAGTAGTTTATGTAGATTATAGTGGTAGCAGCACATGATCCAAATAAAACAAAGCATAATTTGTATAATCAAGTGGAAAACCCAGTAGGCTACATCGATTTACATAGGGATTCCAAACGGGAAAATATTTTTTTAATTGTTCATTTACATGAATCGCATAGAATTAATCCGAAGTTCGAATTAATGAATCCAAACGCTGCATACGAGAGAGAACTGTTTAGCATGAACCAATTCAATAGAATGATTCTGATATTTTGGATGAACCGATTCCCTAGAATAAATCACAGGTTCATTGGAATGAATCGGAAATTCCAGGGGATTGGTCTTTCTGAGAGATAAAGGACTACTGAGGTAAACGCATTAGTTCAACATCCTCTTCCATCACACCATGGCACAGAACGGTTCTCGTTATCCAGGCAAGTTGATGTACAGTAGCCTAATTACCGTTTCTTTTTCTAATCTGGGGAGCAAGGTTATGACATTGGAGCGACCATGGTTGATAATAATAAAAGAAAAATTTCAGAAAAACGTGTCCCAGTTTACCTGACTTCACCCTATATAATTTTGATACTCTTGCCATTTTGTATATTTGGACTCAATAGACCTACCTCAAAACCAGGGCGTGTTCGTTCACAAGCTGGGCAAATCAATCCTGAAGTATCGATATATCGATACTGTTGCGAGTATTGAAAGTATCGATACTCAGATAGAAATATCGATACTAAGGTGTTTTTATTTACCAGTGATTTTGTTTAATAAACAAAAAATAATGCCTACAATATGCCTTCAATTGGATGAATAACCTATGTTAGCAAATAATTGTGTGGAAGGGATTTTCCTGCTCATCTGAACACATGCAAATGTTGCAAGGTATAATGAATCAATTACAGAGAGCGTTCACTCACTTCTGACAGTGCATTTAAATAGAGCAGCGTTTCCCAAGAGTAACCTATAATAAGAGAGCATTTATGTTTTTGGAAAAGGCAGCCCAGAACAATGCAGAAAAAAACATAGGCTATATGTTTGAGTTATTTCACAATAAACCTATTGAAATTGTAGCCTAGTTTGTGCAGTACATTTATTTAAATATGAATGTTAAAAGTTCATATTGCTCATGTTCTATTCTGTATTGCTAATATAAATCATACACTCTCCGAATAAAAAGGTTGCATTTTATGCATGCAACAGTCTATTACTGGCAGTCCCTTATGACAATGAACCATGGTAAAGTGAACATAGTTTAACTATAGTATTTGTAGATTTCCTTGGTTACCACTACAGTAAACATATTTTAACCATGTGTAAACAAAAATATAACCTAATAAGTTACATTTAAGGCATATTGAATGTTAAAATGCATTTCAAATATAAAATTAAGTAGGTATTATTACCTATTGTACTCATAATAATTAAATCAATTCCATAATCTAAAAGTTCAGTTTAGATGTATCGTATCGGTATCGATATCAACGATACTGGCAATTAAAAGTGTCAGTATCGTATTGAATACAAAATATGTGGTATCACCCATCCCTAGCTGACATGCGAACAGTAGAATTTGCATTTGCGAGTGGGCGCTGTTCTTTTGTTTTGAGAAACCGATGCATATGATTCAGTGGGCGAGTGAACTCAAACAGAATCGCCCACTATTTTTTGCAAACCCTTATTAGTGATTCATGTGCAAATTGCTAGTTCTGATTCAAAAAACAAAAACTAAAAAATAAAAAATAAAAAGCTTAAAACAGATTAATTTTATTCACAATTTACTGCAAGTTATGAAGTTATTAGTGTTGCTACATTTGGTTACCCAACACTGGTAAACAGCAACCACTCTTTTTCTCTTTCCCATCCCATTGATGAACTGTTAAACAATGTCCTTTCGTTGACAATTTATGTGACCTCCAGTGTAGAGCCGTACCTGAGTGCTTTTTTAATGCCATCTTCCAGTGAGCTCTAATGAGGCTTATTGTGATGTCTAATTGTCTAGCAGACATTTAACACATCAAATATAATTTGCTTGGATTCATTAACTATAATGAAGGAATCCACACTCCTAGATTCACCATTTAAAGCATCATATATGCCCTGCTCTGCTTTGTTGATGCCAGCAGTTTCCTTATCTCCTCTCTCTCTCTTTTTTTTCTACAGTGCTGTTTCAATCCCTATGTACCTTCTGGTCTGTTACCCTGGTGCTGTAAAACATAGATGCCTGAATTGTGCATTAGGGCACCATGATTACATCCATCAATCATGTCAGAGAATTTGGAAATGATGGTTTAATGTACCTTTTTAACTACATGTAACTTTGTTGCTGCCTCTGTACATATTTTGTGCCATTGATATGAAATGCACGAGAGGGAAGGGTGGAAAAGAGAGCAAAAACCCATTGTGTTTTTTCCCTGTCATTAAGCTGTGCCTGGGAGATGATGTGGAAGCCGTATGTGGTCCAGGGGAAGTATTTATGGCCCTGCTTGAATCTGGTTGGGCTTCGCTGATAGCTGAGATAATGGGAGCGAATGGGATGCAGCGAGCTGTTCTAATGGCACCAACAAGACATGGGAACAGCCAGGATAAATAAATGTTAGCCATTTTCTCTACTCCACACCATTTGCATGTTCCATCATTAAAGCAGCTTAAATAGTTCCGATAATAAAATAATAATAAAAGTACCGGTTGAATTTAAAAAGTGTAAAGCAGGTCAGTAAATTTTCCTAATGCATTTAATGCAAAGGCTTGTGTTTCATTTGAATAGTGTAGTTGTGTTCGGTTGAAGATAGCGGGAGCTTTAATTTTAATTTGTTTTAATTCTGACACTTATGCTCCAGTGGCTTTTCTTGTGAAATGGGGATGAATACAAACAAGAATTCACTTCATTAAACAGCAACAAACTGTACGGAAATTGCACTTACTTATGGAAATGGATTTTAAGCATGCAGAGCATTACTTGCTCGGTCTACGCTGAAATTTGAAAAACATTACAGGGTGAGCCTATTAGCTCTGACAGAGTTGAGCACAATTACTGAATGGGGGGGATCAAGGTACAGCTAAACCCATGGTGATAAAAAGTGACAAGCTATTAGGAAAGTATATTGACCTTAAAAAGCCCTTAATTTAATAAACCGCAGTTTGCACAGGTGGCATTACTCTGAGATTGGCATAAGAAAAGACAACGATAGAAATATCACTATTTTACAGAGGTATATTTTAGGATCACACTGTTAAGTATAAATAATTTGTATACTTTATTCAGAGTATACTGAATTAGTTATAATGTTAATGGTAAATCTACCCTATCATACACTTTAAACTCATAGCATTTAAAGTCATCCTATTTGAATGATCTTAATTCAGTTTTTGTGTTTATATCCACTAAATGTAGATTGATTATATAGTTCTCTTTGTTATTACCTACTGGCACAGTTAATCATGAATTATAAATATTTTAAATTATATAATATTTCATACTGACCACTGACCAAAGAATATGGTTTATAAGCTAAGTTATGTTTTTTTTCTCCCCAGTGTTGAATTATTACTATTTTTTTTAAATGCTCTGATAACCATGGTTTTAGTTCTTTTATCCACTGTTTGACAGACTGTTAAACTATTCTGAGCTATTTATTTAATAGTGACAATTTGCCAGTTATCGTCAGCACTTGTAGAGTCAAGATGGTTGCCTTTCAGTTAAAACATGGTGACTTCAGAGCTTTTGTTTACATTTCAATGTTATCTACTATTTCAGTATCTTTCGGAGTGAACTGGAATTAGCTGGACTGTTAACAATGGACTTTTCTTCTTTTTCCTGAAACTGCATTCAAACGTAAATGCTGTTTCTTAATGCTAAAGGTAAGGCAACAGTTTAATAGTTTGTCAACCTATAGTTATCTTGCTTAAAGAATTGGCTCTGATATAAAAATATTTTATATATTTCCATAATACATAATATTACTTACTGTGTAAAAAAATCACATTTGAGTATATAATTTATTCTTATGGTCACTGAGGCAGGTCTTCAGAGTAAACCTATTAACATACTACATTTTTAACTTCCTTTTTAGCTCAACATCGTTAATGCAACATCTTCCTTCAGCTCGCTTTTAGAGTTGAATGACCTTAGGGAGGTCCAACATGATTCCCCGATCCTTTGAGATGTTAGCAGACGAGGATAAAAGAGTCCCCTTTTCCTCCTCTCATGTCATCTTGTGCTCTGTCTAATCTCCCGAGCATTTGAGGCCAGAATACTGCTTGAAGTGAATAGAAACTTCAGCCTTATTGTTTATGTGCTTCTCAGTGTGACCACTCTTTGTGTCCCCCACCTTGTTTTGTTTTTCATGCTACTTAACAGTGACATTGAATACCGTGTGTGTTTATCTGTCTTCAGTGCGTTAATCTGTTTGCATTACTGCTGGTATACTGGTAGTCCCATTATATATCAGAAAAGCAATTATCACTTCATTAAACAGCGAAGGTGTTAACACAAGTCATAAGACTAAGCCATCTGTTGAATTATCTTCTCTGTGTCCTCTTGATGCCATCCACTAAACAACGCTTCTCACCAATTAAGGTTATACTAGGTAATTTAACTTTGAAAATGGGAAGTGTTCTGTTACCCCTCTAATAATAGCAATGCATATGGCGGTTATTTAGACTTTTTAATGAGAGAGATGGCCCCTTCAATTTGTCTTTGAGATCTGGAAAAGGCAGATTGGAGCCCGAGGACTCAATTCACCTGAGCATATGTTAGAATCGGAGGCTTTTTTCTGCATGTGGTGGCAGACGTTATAACATTTTGGCCTATTTTTGTAATCTGCTGTGGGATTGTATGACAGAATGATTTCACATATTTTTTTTTTCAGTTACATTTGTTGCTTTTGCTGCATTGTGTTATTTTTGTAAAGGTCAGATATGTGCATGATGGTAATATTTAATTCAATGTAACCAGGTCGGGTGATTATATTTTGTGAGGCAGTTATTTTGTCAGCTAGGTTAAGTCAAGTTTTCCAAACCCTTTCAAAATATATCCTTATCGGGAATCGCCACACGAGATCGCTGTGAAATATAGTCCTTTAGTACTTAATTTGAAGTGCGGCACTGATATGTCAAAAAGCCTGTCATCAACTTAACCTCATCTCACTCTGTAAAATCAATAAATCAGTGCTGTAATTGGGCTGCTTTAACATGTTTTCTGTTTTGAATCACATGCTGGGGTAATTTGAAACTGAGCAGTCATAAGCTAACATCTTGAATTATGTGACATTTAGGCATCTTCAGCCTCTTAAATCTGAGATGAAGGCATTAAGACAGATAAACCCATTGAAAAATCAACTGGATTTAAAGCTAAATGCTTATTTTTCATGCCTCCAGTTCATTTAGTTTAACACATTCTATCCGGTTGGAGCTGTCTGTATTTGAGATGTTTTTAACGCTGATATGAACAAGATTTGTACCACTTTAGTTTTAAAGATGATGTTATCGCTTTAGCTGTGCATATCTTACTGATTTAGAGATTTAACAGCTTAATACTGCCTACCTTATTCCAATAAGCAAAGGATATGTTCAGCTAGGAATTTCAGCATATGAAGGACTTCATTTTTAAAAATTAAAAATACAAATTTGAGTCTGAGTAATACAATGTAAAGAATACAATGTAAATGAGTTAAAAAAAATTTCATCTGCCATTTTTCTTTTGTATATTGAGCATTTGTATACAGCTGAGAAATTGTTTAGACTAAAAAAAGAGGCTGGTTATGTAAAAACTAGAAACAAATATAATGTTAGGATTAGGATGGAAAGATAATAATCATAATCAAGTACAATTTTTCAGTGAAGCGTTTCTTTTTCACATAATATTTTCTTGTTTCTGTTCTGAAGAAAAGCGACTGTATACCACCTCTGACTGGGATGGAAAGGTTTTCTCTCAGCATCATGCCATGTGTGAGTGTGTATTGACAGCTCAGATGGGAAGCTGGCAGAGGAAATGGCCTCATTTGTTTCCTATGGCTCAGTAATGGCAAATCACCTCTTAGGGGCAGTCAATTGACAGACTCCAATCCTAGTGCGCAAACATCCATGAGGATTTTATTGGCTTCCTCTTCAACTCCTCCACCTAATGTGGTTAGCCCAATGAGGCCCAAAAGTTGTAAAGGTATTACAGAAAAAAAGCAATCACCTGCTGTCCATGCGAGTTCGTTTTTAGGATGAATCGTTTAAATGAGGACATCAGTCAGACTTGTTGTGTTCGGTTTATTCTAGTTTGCGAAAGGAGACGTTTTGTCAATTCGCCAGGATTGAATATTTTGAATATAGCCAGAAGATGGATTTTTTTTTTAATCCATTTAAAAATACACAATGGTTCATGACATTAATCATTCTCTCTTTAACTCTTGTGAAGAAAAAAAATGAAAGAAGCAAGTTTTTCCCAAGATCTTCTGCGTCATCTTAACGAACAGGTGTCTACATAACACAGCCCACCTCACAGATGGCTATATAATTAGCATTCATTATGGCAGCCTTTCCAAGGCCAAGATCTGTGTGGCCAAGAAGACTTGCTAACCTTCTCACCTTCAAGCAGACCCTTCCCTGTGGGAGACTGACACTAATTTTTTTCTGAGCTCGGAAAAGATTGGGGGGCCTGTTCATAAGGTGTCATTTTGATTCTTGAGCATTACTGAGACATGAATTTAAATTCCAAGGAGGTGAAGGTCTCCTTCAGAGATTTTAAATATCGGGGAATACCCGAAAAATGGAAATGAACAAAATATACTGTACTTTTATAATTGCGTATTTTGTTCAATTCTATTTTCATGATGCTCCAGCCAGTTAGCTGCCATTGAACATATTATGATCTACATCATAAGATTTAAATATTTAAATAGCAATTTTATAAATTGTATGTAACAGTTATAAAAAAATATACTATTCTTTAGCCTATTTATACCGGAACAGTGCATTCATGCGAGCCTTCGCCGTATCTCCCAGAGCTTAAAACAATACAGTTTACTCCTGTAGTCACGGTTGTGGCAGTAGCGGTCAGGTCATTCCACGAGCATGTCAGCTTTCATGCCTGACTGCTTCTGTTGTGGGGCGAGGGGGGTGGGCCAGAGTGCAGGGAGCACGAGAAGGCCTGTAATTTTCTCCACTTAGAAATGAATTCCATCTAATCTCATTTCACCATGTCAAACGGCACTGTGACATGCTGTTTTCCTCAGTAACATTTGGTTATGCTGCAGCAGTCGACTGCCCTCCTGATGCAGCCTGACACCCTCTGGTTATTAAAAACTGTTTGCACTTTGCAATATTGTGTGATGTGGGTTAAATGCAGAGCAATAGAGAGACTAAATAAACCCTCTCTGTTTTTTAGTTTCGTCAGCTGATGTCTAGTGCCGTTAGCTTGTCTCTGTTTTGAGGTTAGGTTGCCTGTCACTGGGATTTACAGTTAATGGCTAATCCATCTTGTATTTCAGGTGCTGCGACCCTCTGGCCTTACCTTTTTTTCTGATTAAATTTTAAATATTAAAATTAAGAATATTTATTAGCTATTTATTATAGTTTCTCTGCATTATAGTATCATTATAGTAAAATATTAATTTAGAAACACTTTCCTACTTGAATATATATATATTCACATTCTTTAAAAATAGCCTTTAAAAGGCTATTTTCGTTGATTTCATTAATTGTGTGTTTTATGTTTTCATGTGTGAAATTGTAATTTGTAAAATTGTATTTTATTTATTTTGTTCTGTTTTGGCGAGTACTCTCTGGAAGAAGATATTTTATTTCAGTGGGATTTTCCTGGTTAAAGGATAAATAAATACATAAAATAAACAATCTATTCTATTCTATTCTATTCTATTCTAATCTCATTTACTTTTTTATTACTGCAGTTTTCATTTTCATAAAGTGTTAACAACAACAAAAATCATTAATAGTTTATTGTCTGCTTATGCCTTCATTTGATTAGTGCAAATGTAAATGGTAATTTAGAGAGTACTAAATATTGGTATTACTTCCACCTTATTCTTATTCATTTTTCACCTGCTCCTAATTATTAATTTTTGTGTTTATCGTACATACATATTTTATTACAATAATAAGAAAAGGCTTTTCTTTGTGCAGTGTATGTTTAGACTATATTATATTAAAAATATAATATTAAAAGCACAACCTCTCTCAGTCTGTGTTTTCCATAGTGATTGCAGACATACACACACACACACATACACACACACACACACACAGAAGCTTTCCCCTCACCTCACAATAAAGAAGTGCGCATTTAGGAGATGGAGTTGCAGACTCTGAGTTATTTGCAGGGGTAATGTATTATTCTGTTCAAGTAATGATCAGGTAGTGTTAGATGAATGCGAGGTGTTCAGCTCCATTACTGGCCGCACATCAGTGAGGCATTATTACATTATCGCTGCTCCTTAGCAGGAGATTGGCTGTGTGACCAGGTTCTGAATACACTCATAGTGCTCGGGCTGGCATAAATTGCAGATTGGCTCATTGCTTTCAATGATAAAAAGTAAGAATTGCTAGTAAAAAGAACATGGACTCAGGCTGCTCCTCAGCTGTTTGTCAACTGAAGATGTTGGTGCATTAGAAGGAGGGATGTTAAACAGTCGCAGAGATTTTCAGATAGATCAAGAAATCTGCCGTTGGGCATTCTCACTGCTCTAAAAGGAAACACAAATCTTTTATTCATTTTTTTTTTTTCATTTGGTGTTGAAATTAATGGCATTATGAGCAGTATAAGAAGCCAGTTTGATATATTAAGACATATCCAGTATATATTACATAGAGATTTTGACAAACGTTATTAAATATGAACAGATTTCAGATTTTTTATTTTTTTTTTCAAAACATTTGGATTGCTTGCTAATTGCTTTAATTTACTTATTCTTAGTCTGGCACCCTAGAACCTTGGTGATCCTTAGGAGGGAAGGAAATCATTAAAACAAATTAGACTGTAAACATTCTAAGGAGCATTTGTCTTGGGGATCAATATGTTCTGCTGTTCTTTCCTGGAGCCTATAGTATTTTCAAGCCATCATGAGGGAGATTATGAGAAGAGCCCTTATTTGGCTTACAGATGGACCAATAATTATTGACAGCTTGAAAACTAATGACTGAACCCTCTTTTTAACCTCCTGCCCAACTGTAATATATAAACTTTAAATTTTTCTTGAAAATGCCAAAAGCATGAATTATGTTTCCAGATAAGATACTGATGTGATTCTAAATTATTTTATTTGGTTTAGTTGTATTGTGATTGTCAATATAATATAAACCAATAATTACATGTCAATATTTTCAGGTTTTAGTAGTAGATATACTGTACTTCACATTTTTTTTCTGAGCACATTTCTGATCGATAATATATTATTAATTATACATTTAGTGTATAATAATAATAATAATAATAATAATAATAATAATAATAATTGTTATATTATTAAATTGGCTTGCTAACTAATTTAAATCTTTAATGAAAATAAAAAATCTGCTTAAAATGATTACATTGCCATCAATAGCTATGCAATCATATGATGTGCTCCATTCTTTTTCCACTCCGTCCATATCATGACAACGCTGTGTAAAGCAGGTGATTCTAAGCTGCAAATTAAAGAAAAGTGTCCCATTAAATCAGACAATATCACATGTATTCATTTCCTCCTCTTTGTACCTTTTAAGCTTATTTTCGCCAAGAATGAAAAGGAGAGAAGTGTCTTCTCTAGATAGGATTTAAGATAGGATTTAAAGCCTAATGTAACCAAAGCTCTATTGTCATTTTCACAGTCTGGGCCCCTAACCTCTTCCCCAGTTATACGGTTGAGGCCTATGAATTTGTGACCCCCCAGATAATAAGTCTTAATGGCAACAAAATGACTCCTCTGTTTCATTCTGTTGTTATGTTAAAAACAGCTAACCCGAAATGACCACTCTCTGCATATCAGGCTGGGTTGTTTGCTTTGCTTTTGGTGGGCTGCAAGTTGGAGTTCCTTCTGTTCCCCATATGGCAGCATTGTCTTGGTAATGTGCTACAATGCCCCCCCTTGGAGCGTGCTGCAGGCCCTGCTGCTAGAGGATAAACTATTGGTTTCACTTTTTCTCTCGGAGCCCCTGGAGGCAAGCCTATGGCCTGGGGGACATGCTGCTCTCTGAGCTGGGAGGCTTTCAGCGCGTGGCGCCCCTCCACCCCCACTGCCACTGCCTGAGAGGGCCCTTAGCCAACAGAAAAAAAGCAGAAAGGCCTGAAAGGAAGGATGCGTAGCTCTTGGGGGTTCTGAAAGGGAAAGCCATCCTCATTGTGCCCTGTATGGCGGGAACACAGCATACGGCCTCTTATAAAACTGGATGTAGATTTTATAATCATGCCAATCATCTTTTCTTTTTCCAAAAAATACTTTCACTGATGTTGAGTCTCACTACTTCTTCCTCATAACTTTTAATTCACTCATTTGTAAATGCATTTTTCAGTTAGCCTTTCCCCCCCTAATTTCTAGATGTTTTATTAAAAATGCATGTTTAATTCTGGTCTTCTTTTAAAAAGTGAAAACTTAAAAA
Source organism: Carassius carassius (assembly GCF_963082965.1). NCBI lineage: Eukaryota > Metazoa > Chordata > Actinopteri > Cypriniformes > Cyprinidae > Carassius > Carassius carassius. Next base: position 12,342,347 of record NC_081768.1, read on the forward strand.
CTCAGGGTGTCACCCTTGAGGCATCATCTCAATCAAGAGCGTGCATTAGCCCAAATGACTAATGGGACTCAGTAAAAATAATTAGAAAATAATTTTAAGAAGACCATTATTTTATGTAAATGCATAATCATAAAAAAAAGTGCTGCATTTGCAAATATGCATATGATTTCATCGTGCCTGTTTTAATTAACCACGTTGTCCTGCCTGAGAGATAATATGATTTAGAATCTATCATTAGCAGTTGATGCTCTCTCCTTTTTTTTTCTTTTTTTAAAAGTTGTCTTGTAGTGTCCGCCAGTTTGATCTGTTTTCTTGGCTGCCATATAGTTCATTGTTAATGGAAAAATTAATTGCTAGGCAACATCAAGAGTGTCAGCTCAGAAAATGTAGGAGTCAGTTTGATAATGTAGACTAAGTAGAGGGATGATGCAGTAACTCAACCTTTCATGTTCTCCTCCACATCAAAAATATCAGAAGTAGTTAAAAACATTTAAGCTTAATGCATTATGTTATTTAAAATACAATCCTGATAATACAGAAGGTCAGAACCTACTGTGTCATGAATTTACATATTAAGCTGTGCTATCATTTTGAGACTAACCTAATCTGACAGTGAAGAAATCACATTATTATTTAACATTGCTGCATTACCTTGTTCCATGTAAGAAATTGTTTTGTTTAATCTGTAAATTAATCTGACACATTGATTCTGTAATTTTATTTGGATGTTAATTTAAAAATATACCACTAGTTTATAATTTTGCATCACATAAATTTGGCATTTGACTTTAGTCAGCAAGAAGGCACAGTAACAACATCATGAAAAGTGTATCCATGTATTTATCAAGTTTGTGGAACTTTTCCATCAGACCTTAATTCCAAATACGCTATACATTTCAGTTTGATCTTGCAAATTTATCACTTCAGAAAATCTATTTAAGGTTACTTAGTATATTAAGTTTTCATATATTGGCTTCTGAGTAAACTTAAATATATAAAGCATTAATTTTGCTTTTTTTTTCAAGTAACGTTAACATATTGAAATTTACAGTGGTATGAATAATCTAGTAAAAATAATAAAATTATAATAGATTACAAAAAAAATTTGCCAACAAGGAAATTACACAGTTCCTGAAAAGATACAGTATTGCTCAGCAACACTATATATATATATATATATATATATATATATATATAGTATTATAAATACCTGTACAGAGTCAATAATTGTGAGATTGAGAAATGCTAAAATCATCACCCAATTCCTGAAAAGATATGTTTTGCAAACTGTACATACTGTATATTTTCTACAGTATTCTAAATATGTTTATTATGTACAAAGGCAATACTTACATAGATTTAAGTGGTTATTTAAAACTTTTGGGAATATTACATTTGTATATGGAAACAGCATAAAAATGTCTTTAAGCGTAACAAATTTTTAAGTCGCTGTTACCTTATTCAGTGGAGTAAGTTATGAACTCATAAGTTCATTTCGATAGGTAAAAGTCCCAACTTGCATTCAAAAACATCTGAGAAATTACAAAACATTTATGAAACTCCTTGTATGAAAACTTTATTTGGCCTTGAGGTCACTAAAGTGTCAGAGAAGTTTTCTTTTCGCCTTTCGCCGCTTTCATAATCTGAACAAGAACCTTTGGTTCACTGCTCACCAGACATACCTTTTTTCGCTTCCTTTTTTTGTGCTGTCCCCAACCCCCCCCCGGGATTGTTACTACAACACACATTTGTGAATCGCAACTGATGAAATAGCAACAAAGCCGCTCTGTTGTGGCAGGATGAAAGGCCTTTGAGAACACTGGGGTTATCTGCTCAATAAATATGATGCTTCCTCATACTACAACTCTTTGTCACTGACAAAGAACAAACAGCTGGTAGATGAAATGCTACATTGCAGCACAGGACAACAGATATTTTCAGCATGGCTGACCAGACACTAGCCTTTGAGCTGGCTCTGGGAAGGCTGTTTGTTTGACCCAAAGGAGTGGAATTGACAGAGAAAGCCTGCAGCATTTTTCTCTTCTATGACTAAGATGGCAAATTATTTTCCAGTTCCCTGTGTGAGGTGCTGTGTTTTTGCTAGCTCTCTCATGACCGCTTTGCACCTGCTGTGTCTACAGGGCATACTTCAACAAAGAGAGCACTTGTTGACTGAATTCTGCTTATACCTTCTTTTAACTTTTTATATGATTCAACGAGCTCTTCATTAAATTGTGTGACACTGTACTTTCATCGTTACCAGTCTTCACAAGACCTGCAGTCGCTCACCACAATTTGTATCGATTCATTTTTAAATGATCGTCTTTCCCAGGTAGCTCAAGTGTGCACCAGTGTCTGTTGGTATAAACATAGCAATCCGCTGGCATTGATTTATGATACAGGGCACTCGCAAATTGACTTATATGCAAGAGATGTAAATGGGGAAGGCTGTTTGATGGAGACACTCATTTCCTTCTATAAATGTTTTAAATTAACTCAACCCTTGTGGCAGAACAGCACAAGCTTTTCTTTTTCCCTCACTCTCCCTTTTTTATTTGCAAGATTATCCTCATTATCAGGCAATTTGTTTCATAAACAAAAACATTTCCCTTTGATAGAGTTAGGATGAGGGAATTTGATTAAGAGGATTCATTTCTGAAAGTAAACCTATGAAATTAGCCAAGGAACGAGCCATGTTAACAATGATGCAGAGCAAAGATGTTTATAATCAGAGCTTTTTGACAGCACATAGATCACAGTAAAGGTGGAAATAAAGCAAGATACTGAACAACCACAGTCTCACAAAACGATGCAATAGTATTCATTTATCAAGTTTGTGGAGCTTTTCCATCAGACCGTAGTCAATTACCGGTATGAATAGTAAAGATGCATGAGATTCCAGATTCAGGACTCTTATTGGCTTTTTGTATTGCAGTGCGTAGGATAAAAAATGATTTAAAGAAATATTTATCCAGCCAGCAAATCATGAAACAAAATATATAATTATGCAGCACTGTATTTTTTTCACTGTAGTTTTAACATATTATTTGTACAATATTTTGTAACATTGCTTTTCCCGAACATTATTGCCTCTACCCTATTTCTACTTTTCTACTGGGCTTTTAAACTCACATTAGCTTTCTTTTATATTTCCTAATTGCTTTATTGTGTTGGGCAAATTCAAAAATAATTCAAAATCAATATATATATATATATATATATATATATATATATATATATATATATATATATATATATATATATAAATATATATATATATATATATAGATTTTGAATTACTTTTAATTTGCCTGATTTGTATGATTGAAAAAAATAAATATTAAAACGAATTTATTTTACAGTTCAGTTTTACACAAACTGTATTGCTCTATCAATATTTAATCTAAGCATTTTATAATATATATATATATATATATATATATTTGTCATATATATATATATATATATATATATATATATATATATATATATATATATATATATATATATATATATATATATATATATATATATATATATATATATGACAATCACACACTGTTGGACTATTTTTTTAGTTGCTTCTTAATCTTAAACGTGACAATTTAACTTTAAACTCAGCCTAACTCTTTTTGACTGCACATATCCGCAACTGTATGATTTTTAATTATACCTCTGTGCCAACAGACCTTTCAGACATAAAAGTTATCTACCAGCTCAGAATCTGTGGCTCCTGCTTCCTAATGGCATGGTATTAAAATCTCGCTAATTAAATGGAGGAAATATGAAACAATTTGAAGTCATACATGACACAAACAGACCAGAGAGCTTTGGCTGCTGTTGGCTCTGCTTTAAAGCCTGCTCGCTGTTAGTGGGAGGACCCCTACTGGAGGCTCAACATTTTCTCTGAGACACTTGGATGTCTATGTTAAATTGCAACTGAATGAAACATAACAACCAAAGAAAACAGAATTGCCATTACATGAAATTTGATGGTGGCAAAAAGTCTTTTGTGAAAGGCTTCCTTAAATCGTTTCCCACATTAGTTTTATCTATTGCTTAAGCTTAAAATTGTATTCTGTCGGCATGGTCATGTGTAGAGATGTGGAGTTCAAACCATTCACAGAGCTTCCCTTTGTTAAGGCCCTGGGGTCTTGTTTCACTAGCATCTTGCAATACCAACTCATAGGGTAACATTTTAAAACATTAATGGATTTAAAATCAACTTTATTATCAAAACTGTTAAAATTAAACTTAACAGCTGGTCTTGTTTTATTAAAACGTACTGTGCACATGTGGTTTCCTTTGCTCAAAGGAAGCCTGTGTTTTATGTTTTATTTTACAGTTATCCTCTTACGATGTTAAATGAATCGGGGGGGATATTTATGAACAAAACCTCTGTCCTCTGGGAGGGAATTTGTCTTGCTGTACTTAAGAAGCAGCCATTGCAAATTATAAGCTCCTAATTTTGGGTAATTAAATACCACTTGAATATTTAACACCGTTGTTTGGGTCTCCAGCAAAATGCGTACCATGACTTTCGGACTATCAAGTGACTATTGTCTCCTAAATTGGGATAAAAACCAAAGTGCAAACCAACCCCTTGCTCCTCTCCATAATTTATTTGCATAATTAGCTCTTAATTTTAATTCACTATGCAAATATGTGCCTCTTTTAAATTGCATTTAAATGTGAACTGAGCTCACTGTCAAAGCTAATGTGAATATATTGTTAAATCGGGATGAGAAATGATCGAAAAAGAAAGCAAGTGTAATGGGGAGCAGAGAGCAGAATGTGCCCATAGACCAAACATATTGGCTATTTAGTTGAGAAATACTAGGAATTTAAATGATTGATTTTTTTTTTTAGAAAGTGAAGCATTTAACATCACTCCCCTGTGTACTTTTAATACACAGACAGATATTTGTTACTTCTCGAAATTGCTTTTTTCTTGCCCTCTGATGATTTGCGTTGATACTCAGAGGATTTTTTTTCCTGTATCCATTTCTGTTTGGATGCTCTTTTGTCAGTTTAGGGAGTATTTGCTCTTGTTTCTTTTAGAGAAGGGAGGCATGCTTTGAGGACACTTATTACCTTATATTATTCAAAGATATCAAGTGGTCAAGAAAACGGGGCTAACGCTTAGTGGCTAAGCCCATAGTACAGCCCAATGGTGGCCTTTGTAGAGAAGGGAATACAAACCCTTGGCTGGGACAAAGTGAAGGGAAATTGACCTGCTTGATCCTTTTTGGGGAGCGGCTCTGTCTCTTTCATCTCCTCTTGAGGTCTGTGATCTTGAAGTAGCACTTATGCCCCTGCTATCATAGTAACTTTAATATTTGTCTTTAAATGGGTTCTTCATTTAAAAAGAAGATGGCTTCTTTGTGATTGCCTCTTAGTATTTGACCCGAATCACATAATTTTTATTTTTATTTTTATTTTTTATTATCTAAAATGTATTTGTTGAACAAGTCCAATAGTTTTTGCAGAAAAAAAAAACAGTAGTGAGAGAGCTGGAGCAGAATAGAAATATGAGACTGACAGGCCTTTGGGCAGAGGAAGTAGCCAAAAGGGACAAATTAGCTTTAAACAATAGGGGATCTCTTCCACTGGGGGATAATTAAATGTTTTCTTCATCAAAGCCAAGACAGTTTGCAAGCTGCTCATTTTGTAATCCTATCATGTTTGCCCCTGAGATATGCATTTTGAAATTTCTTCCCCCTCTTTCTTTAGGTTAGTCACTATCTCCATTGATGGCAATTCCATTTAATAACACTGTTGGGGGCGTTAATTATGCTGAGGGCTCAGGCCAGCCTGTTTCGTGCTGCTGCTAATGCAGGCCCTATGTTGTGTCTGTGGGGCTCCAGCCCACCGGATCACAGCAAACAAAGACCTTTGTAATTTTCATGCAGGTGAAGAGCAGGGCTTTCCAGAGGCTGTCAGTTGGGATAGTTTGAAAGATTTTCTTTTAGTTTTTAATTAATTATTATTATTAGGCTATTATTTTATTTCATAGCCAATTATTGGGAAACATAATGCATTAGGGACATGAATAAGAGCTTTTTTTCTGATATTTTATTTTCATATTACCCTTCAGATAGCTTAAAAGCAAATAAATGCAACTAATTTAAAACATTTAAAAATGCCCAGCACTTTGTTTTTTGATCTCAGACCAAAACCTGTGGAGGAAAACTCTTTGCTGTTGCTCTTCGTCCCATTGCTTCAACCGGTCCCATCTGCAGCATGTGACAGGGACATTTTGTGCCCGCTCTTTCTCTTTGGCCACTGAGCTGTGGATTACATGGTTTGTTGTAGGCCGAAGGATCAGAAGGAGGAAGCTGAATAATGTTACCCGTCTCTTTGAGGGAGGCCCACGCTCGGCCGGCTTCAGAATAGCTTTAACAGGATATCTCAGAGGAAACGATGGCTTTTGTCCAGTGCTTTCCAAAAAAGGTTAAGTCAAAAAGAGTTGGGGGTCGCCTTTTAAACAGTTGCTGGAATACAGCTTAAACCCGTGCCCACAGCGTTGCCTATCTAACCTCGTGACACCATCAAACGGCATGCTGGGATGTTCCAGCCTTGAATATGTCCCAGTGCAACATGCCGCCTGGTCCCTGTGGGCATGGCTGAACATTAATACCGTCCTTGAAGCGGAAATTTTTAATGTAACAGAGGGAACAAAATGCATATGGTTAAAATAGATGAATACATTGTATTAGACTCTTGGCACATATTCCTGGCTTTGTAGCTGATTTGTTGGATCCCTCTATCTTTCCGTAGAGGGTCATTCCAGTGTTTGCTTTGGTGGCACAGATTGTGGCGAGAGGATCCTTGAAGTGGAGGAAAGGATTAGCAAAGATTATCAGTCACAGTGAATAAGCAGAAGTGGAAAAGTATTTCACCTTCTTGGGCTCATGCTAATATGAATAATCAAATGTTCCCCAACCACCCTGTAGTCCGACGCACAACCGCCAGTACTGTTCACAGTCCTTAAAATTATCATTTTTCTTTGCTGCCATAAAGACAATATGTTTTGAGGGATAAAGCCATGCTGATACAATTGCAGCGCCTTGCCTCGGGGTCTGACACAGACTCCGGGGACAGCGTTGAGCTCAGGGGCCTGTTTGCTCAACACAATCCATCCTCTTTTCCCAGAAGGCCTGTCACTGCTCAGATCATTTAAATAGCCATTTCTCTGACGGGAACTTAAGCCTGTCTTTCTAGATGTAGACGAGTTGCCTGTTTGCTTACTGAAAAGCAGGAATTATGGATTTAACCTTGCAATGCATAAAAAGGGTCAAATTGACACAGTAGGGTGTTATTTTTGGAATGTGTTTTCAAAAAAAAAAATCAGTTCCTTCCATATATTTCTTATTTTGCCTCGGCAATTTCATTTACATGTTCATTGGTCATAAGTTCAGAATAAGTAATATTTTAATAGAACTGTCCCAAGTCTTTCCATTTTATTTACTTTTATTATGCACTGAATTTTATGCTCATCAAAGCTGCATTTTATTTGATCAAAAATAGAATAAAAAAGAAATAATGGGAAATATCATTAGGTTATCATTTAAAAGAGCTTAAAACAGTCTTTTACTTTAATATGTTTTAAAGGGTAATTGATTCCTGTGATGGCAAAGCTGAATTTTCAGCAGCCATTACTCCAGTTTTCAGTTTCACACAATTCTTCAGAAATCATTCCAATATGATTTGATGCCCAAGAAAATTGTCATCCTATTATCAATGCTGAAAACAGTTATGTTGCCTAATAATAATATATATATTTTGTGGTACATTTTTTTCAGGATTCTTTGCGCATAAATCTAGAATGTTGGAAAGAACAGCATTTATTTGAAATATGTTTTTGTTATATTGTAAATATTGTAATATTGTTTTTTTGTTTGTTTTTTGAACAGTAGTGTTTTGTCAATGATATTTAATTCCTTGAAACTCTATAGAAGTCTCTCTTCTGTATTTGTGTCATACAATGTATTTTGAATCATTATAATTTTCTCTAATTTAAAAAGAAATATTGGCCTCTTTCATCCACAGCCAGTAAAAACTTGGACACACCTGGATGAATGTTTTTCATGATCCAAAAGATCACAAAATATGTTGGCAGATTTATCAGAATGCCTTTTCTTTTCTTATGCATTACACTGTAGGTGTTATGGGCCATTTTAAATGGGTTTAAAAATATTATAGGGAATATTTGGAATAGAATAGTCCAAGCTGTTGTTTATGAGATTGCTGCTTTAAACATATCACCCTGGCTGCTGTATTTGAAACACTTTCAAATTTCATGTCTTGAAATTCTTCATTTCCTCTGGGGACTCCTCTCATCTCCATCTTCTGTAAAATATCCTGACAGTGACAAATGACAGGCCTGTTTCACATTCTAATGTGCTTAATTGAAAATACCTATGTAATCTCAGTTTAGACTGGAAGGTGAATAGTATTTTCACAAACCAATAAAAAAATACAACATAAGCACATTAGAAAACCCCAGAGGCAGTTCAATAGACCTGCTACTGCTGCCCGGGGGCCCCTTATGAATGTGTTTTTAGTTATATAGTGATATCTGGGAGTACATAAGCTGACAAAACTTGTAAAAAGTGAATGTATAATGGCTCTGTCAAGCCTGATGGATTTGCAGGCCATCTGCAGTATAGCTGCCTAAACTGAATACAATCACACCATGCTTTTATGTAAACAGGCAGCACCAGAGCTCTCCCCCTTCAAATCACAGGCTGGTCAAAGCCCAGGAGCTCGGATCAATAAGACATTCATCCCTCAGTAAGCAGTGAGACAAAATACATGATGGTTAAAGAGTTCAGTTCATGAATCTGGAGCAGCTTGTGAGGGTTTCTCACAGTGAGTGTGTTTTTTTTCAAGTAGTTTTGCCGAATGCAATCAATGGCATAATGTGCTTCAGCTCATTGATGATAGCCCGTCATTACAGATTACTTTCAGTGAGTAATGAAACCCCACTAGAGAAGATAATGTGATTCAATAACATGTTAACTGCGCTCATAGAGAGAAAAAAGTCTGTACCTGAGCAATTAGCCCTCCACCCCACCCCACAAAAGAGCTTTCTCACAAACAGAGGATTATCCATCTATAAATAAAAAGGTTTGATTGGCACATTGTGTTTCCATCCATAACTTCATACAGCTACACCTACACCTGTGCCCAGTATGAATATTTTAATCTAATCCAGGTCTTAATTTACAGTGATGAAACAGAAAAAAAGAAAAGAAAACTATCCCTCTATGCCAATTAATTAGGGGTGTGTATAAATATTTTAATGACTTCTGATACAAAGGTGACACCACACAGATAGAATTTACAGCCGTCTGTATCAGAATATTAATAATGCAGAGATGTTATGTTTTTCTCAGTTTTCAGGGCAGTAAAGCCAGTAGAGAACTGCGTTTCTTAATATCCTAATCTAAATATTTAATTTATTGTTATTTAAATTTTCTATTTTTTTTAAGGTTAAACATACTACGTTATTTAAAATAATATTTTATTTTGAAAATCAGGCTTGAGTTTTACAGAGATCATGTCAGGCCTGTTATTTAAATTGTATATATATGCTTTTAAAATAAGTCTCTTATTTAATCAAAAGAGTTATATTGTCAAATATTATAACTTTAAATAACTTATTCTATTTGTTTTTTGTTTTTGTTTCCCCCAAAGATTATTATTCTATGTTATTTTCAAGAAAACAAACTGTATGTTCTAGACTTTGCAAGGCCACATTTTTGTTTTTGGTTTTGTTTTGTGTTTTTGGATTATCATAGATCATCTGTTGTGAAATATTAGCTGCCAGGTAAAAAAAAATAAAAATAAAAATATATATGTATATATACAATATGCAATCTGTGAGGTATATATATATATATATATATATATATATATATATATATATATATATATATATATATATATATATATATATATATATATATATATATATATATATATAAATACCTTACAGATTGCATGTTTTCTAGCTCTTTGTTTCGTGTGCAGGAATGTTTCAAGTCTTTAAAATTGGTCAGGCTTTGTTACCATTATTAAGGCTAATTCATGCCACAACTCTGCTCAGTCACTGTACAGCCTCTTTGACACCAACATTATGATACGCATTGGTACATTGGTTAGTGATAAAAAGAAACCCATTATCGCAATTATTAGCATTTTTTGGCACCCTTGTGAAAAGGCCATTACCAATGTGTATGTGTTAGTGACAGAATTAGTTCTATGCACAGACACGGTAGGGAGCCCTCTCTTTCTACTCTAATTCACATCAGAGTCAAATCAGTATGCTCAGAAGCCATGAGTGGCATCAATGCTGTGTGTTCCATCCCTGAGACAGGCCTCTGACATTAATCACCGTTATTGTCATTTTGAGGTTAGATGACTAAATACTAACATTGGGGGTAGTGACATCAGAGTCGTAAGACCTTCAGTGTCTGATTTGCAGGGCCTGGTGTTTCAAACTAAGTGTTTGGATGGAATGAAGATAAGAGATGAATTTTAAAGATGCTATTAACTTGTCAATGGTGTGTGCAGTCAACAAGACAACTTTTCTATAATTTTCTTATTTGGTTTGCTTTAGAAAAGATATATTTCTATGATATTTGAATGTTTGTATGATTATGTTAAACCGACACCCGGATTTCAGCATTTGTCTGTGGAGAACACTGGTTTATCTCTATGTGGAAAAGTGTCCATTTTGCACGTTTTATGGAATAAAAATCTAAAAATCCAAAAGTCTAGCATTCAAAATCTAGGATTTGGGTGTTTGAACTACTTAAACAAACATTATGATGTGTCAAATAAGAAATGTTTCAGATTCTTCACTATTTTTTGGTGACTAATCGAATAAGCAAATTTGTGACATTGACCATGTGAACTTTGTACAAAGTTCTTAATGTTTTTGCTTTTCTTCATTATAGCATAAGATACCGTTTGCTCATTCTCAAACCATGCTGGAAAACATGATCATCAGGTTTGACACCAATATATAAAGTTCATGCATCTTGAGTTACATTTCCATATAAATTAACATTAATTTAATTCAAGTTTTCATAATCTTTATAATCTCCATTTCAACTTTTATTATATTGAGAATAAATTATTTGTAAAGTCCAAAATAGAAGCATTTTCTCTAGTGGTCTTGTGGACTCCACTGCATGTGTTTATCAATCCTGATATTTTAGCTACTTTTGTCCTAAAATCACACTTGTGAATATTGAAAATGATTAATCTAGGGGAATTCATCATGTGCTTTGAAAGGTCCTGATTAACATGTATTTATGCAATTAATCAAACTGTTCCTGCCAAAACAATGATCACACTGGTGCCATTGCCAAAGATTGTACACCTGCTGCCGAATCAACTTGCACATTATTCTGAAGACACTGGAGCATTTATCGTTGCATCCCTGTTTCACTCCACCAAAACCACTGAGGCTACACAATTGAATTTATCTCTTCAGCGCTACTTTTTCATCCATGACCCTAAAGTAAACAAATTGTCTCATCACAATCTATCAAACAAACACCAGTGCAAACAGGTTCATTGGACATGATCAACATCACTCATCAAATAGTCAAAAACAAGAGATGAGAGGGTTTGCATTAATGTCCAAAGGTTACAAAATGGTGTACATTCTTTGCAATAATTGGTGTGGTTCTCTTTCCTATAAAAAAGCATGTAACCTTATTCATGGATTCAGTCATTTTCATCAGCATGGTTCGGTAGGAAAGCTGTAAAGTACTTTCAGATAGCCATAAACACATCTGATGAAAACAAATTAGAGCGGAGAAATATAACTGTCGCAAACATTACAGGCTGCAGTCGAAATGCATTAGAGGAAAATTTTTAATGTTGCAAATAAGTGTAAATGTAATAAATGACATTTGCATCACATAAAATTTTGAATCACTATTTCACATACATCATTTAAATGCGTTTCATTTCCATTAAACATGCTATTAGGAATATCTCACAACACATTTATGGAAATAAGGTTACTAAACTAACCTGTTGATACACTAGTAACCTTTTATGTGAGATAAACTCTGGCAAATAAAGTAGCCATAATCTTTTGACAACATGAGATGAGAGTTTAGCTGATTTGTTGGCGGGCTTCTGTTCTATTCTTGTTAATGAATTTTTAATACCCTTAATGACAGCAGAGGAGCGATGTAATTAAAGGAGCAAGTTAAGAAAAACGCTGACTTAAACTCTTTATGAGGACCATTTTAATGTTAGTTTAATTGGAACTAACACATTATCTTAATGAACAGATTGCCTTCAAGGAGGTTCTTTCCCTTAGCAAGCTCAAACTGGCCTGCGTGAAATTTTAAAATGTCTTTTTTTTTCATACTGGAAGGAAGAGTTCACCACAAAATGTAAATTCTGTCTTGATTTACTCCAAACCTCTATGACTTTCTTTCTACTCTTGAACACAGATGAAAAGATTTTAAAGATGTATTTTTGGGGGCATTTTTGCCTTTATTATGATATGACAGGAAGTAATGTGGAAGAGGGAGATGGGGACGGGATCAGGAAAGGTCCGTGAGCCAGGACCCGAACTCGGGACACAATATGTCGACATGCTACCCAAGATGCTATTAGCACTGAAAAAAAAAAAAAAAAATTAAGTATGTTTTTAACTCCATAAAGTGAAAGTCAATGATCCGAAACAACAACAAGACTTTTATTGTATTTTAATCAATTTTTTTTGTAATTATATTTAAATATAATTTAAGTTAAATATATTTATTGTAAGTTTTTAGGACAAGCTCTTTTTTCAAAGTAAGAAGTATTCAGGCTTGTAAAACAAACTATGTTTTATACTTTTCTCACAAAAATTCAAAATTCTACCACAATTAAAGTTGGACTACCAATGTCCATGTGGCATGAAATGGTTGCAATGGATAAATTGAAAGGGTCCAAAGCCCCAGTAAATGGACTGTCCCACAACATGACACAGTTGGCATTAGCGAGACTGTCCTGTCTTTGTCAAGAATGTCTGTGCACCTGGGTCTGGGGTGGGTCGTTGGTGACAGGGTGGGGGTTGTTTTTATGTGATGAAGCTTTGGGCAGTTGAGTTTAATTTGGGATTTACAAGTGACATTGTGCCCCCACACCCGTCCTCTTACTCTCTGGGGTTTATGGAGTGAGACAGAGGGTCTTCTCCTCATGAATAGACAGCCTGCAACTGGCCATGCACAAAGTATTATGGCTCTGCTGCATTATGTATCCAAATACACCTCAGTCAACTCGGCTCTCGCAAACTGCAAAGGTCAAGTTTTACCTGCAGCACTAAGGCAAATGAAGATGTTTCATAGCAGGTTGTACTTCAGCCAAATTATTAGACTAAATTTCACTACAAGAAAAAAAAAAGGCTTTATATTTGGATATGATTTTGGTGGCGGTTGGTCAGGGTGTTTGGGACGAAGTGATGTATGAACCGCGAGCACCCATATGTCGACTGCAGGGCTTATCTTCCAGAAGCGGTTTGCCTTAAGCCCTAGCATTAATACACTGATAGCCCAAGGAATAGCCAAGCATAAAATGAATGTAAAAGGATGAAGAAACAACAAGAAAGGCAAAGAAGAAAGAGCATGTGAGTGTTTAGGCCAAAAGTTCAACAGACCAGTAATACAGAACTACCAGGAGCATTACAGGATGGCTCGCATCCACATGTGCAAAATTCATTTTTAGGCTGCTTTAAGATGAAGCTCTCCAAATGAATGTTGGATCACGTTAACTCTTTGGCATGTCAGCAAAAACAGTGCACTCTTGAATAACTGCACAGTATTTATCATGCCATTATAAGCATGAACTGACTGATTATTGAGTTTGTCAACTCATTATTCTTAGGGTTCAAAGTGCTGTCATTTAAATTTCCAGCTGAGTAAAAACAATTCATAATGTCCCTATTATTGAGTAGTTGTTTTTTTTATGTTTGACCTGTCTGATTGTCCATCCTGCCAAGAAAATGCTCATATCATGGAAAGACTTTTTTCTGTATATTTGATCAAAAGCAAAGATGAAGAGGAGCTATGAGAGGATATTAACATGTGTCTGGGCAGTAATTTAGCCTCTGGATCTTTTGCTCTAGTGAAGTGTAAAACAATTTGTAAAGGACAGTTAAGTCGTTGCCACAACTCCACCTCCTCTGTGCACAGGACTAGGGACAGGACTCTGTGCAGGAGTAGCCACGTTAAATATATGAATGACCATAATTACATAAACTGTATACTACATAAAAATAAATAAATAAATAAATAAATAAAAACAGTTGAGGGTGATCCGGTATCAGCCAATCAATCGATTGATTGCTCGCTGAATCAATCATTCATCAATTAAGGAATTTCATTGGTCGGTATTAAAATGCATTTTTCGTTTCATACATTGTCAAAGTAATACTTTTATTTCCTTATTTTATTGATTTAAAAAATTCCCTGAGGCACTAAAACATACGGGCAATGATTAATGTCCCTCTCAGAAAAAGAAATTATATGGAATAAATTAAACTACTGCAGCAGCAAATTGAAAAATAAGGATGTAAATGAGCTTTGAATACTTAATATCTTATAAAGAAAAATAGTCAATGAGGCCCAAAAATGATGAGGGATCGCCAAAGAAACATAATATTAACACTAATGACCAAGGCTAGGTTTTTGCACTGTCAAAATCTAACTGTCACATGTGATTTGCTACCCAGAAAATAAGTAATAGGGGACAATATAGACCAATTGAAAGAGCTAACCTTGTTCACAAAGCGAAAGACAAGAGCAGTAACCCACTGGATGTCGGCTGTGAAATATGGTTTAGAACAGTTTTTACATTTCAAGCGTTTTAGTGAGAATTATGATTAAGCCAATCAACTTTTGTGTGTACATTCCAGATTCAAAGATCATAAATGACCAAATGTGAACAGTTTTTTGACATTGTGTGAGAATGTGAGAATTCAGATGAAATGATCAAGCGGCATATTTTTTGTTTTGATTTGATATTTTGATGCGAGAATTCCACCAAAATGATCAAGCACGGCATCTTTTTGTTCCCAAAAATTAGAACCAAGATCATGGCTTGCTAGAGACAATATGGTGCAGTCTTGGCACTGAAAAACCCCTTCTCCGCTGAATCCCACCCAGAGGTGCTGGTAAAAGCAGTGGGGTGAGTGAAAAGATCTGGCAGTGAACTCCTTCGCTCATTTCTTCCTTTTGCAGCAGTAGGGGAGAGAAGAGATGAGAGGAGCTGCTGTATATTAAACATCGCTCTTTCAATCGGAACCTTTAATTAGAGCAGCTCAGTATCAGTTACAACAGTCCTGCACAGCTGCCCGGGCCTTTCGAGGCTTGGTTACTCTACCAGACTTAATCTGGAAGGGGGAGGCGAGGACGCACATTGAGAGATGACTCAAGATATTAGCTGCTTCTCGGCTGTCCTCCAATTACAGAGGCGGCCAGGGGCACATGACCCAACATCCAAGTCCAAGTCTCTGAAAATCTTCTGTTGTGTTATTATTATTCACGATTTCACACCCCTAACCCTCCCGCTTCCTCCACTGCCACCACTACCACGTTGCCGACATACATTCCTGACTCTCTCTCCTAAGGATATACTGAAGCGTGTGTTATGCACACCTAAAGACGCTATAAAAATTGCTGAGGTATAAAATCGAAAGTGCTCAAACTGTCGGTGCAGAAATACCTGGCTGCTCGGCCCGTTTGGTGTGAGGGAATCTCTGGCAAGGCCAGGAGCACTGTAAATCAGACCAAGTTCCGGCCTGTTTGTTTACATATCACAGTCTTTACTGTGGTCCCAGTAAGCTGGAAGGCCTTCTCTACTCAGGCTATTGTATGGCTCATAAAATGAAAGAATATCATGATTGTGCGGGTTTCTCTCTCAAGCTTGTTTGCTTGTGGGGTCTATTATGGTCTGTAGGGTGCAGTGTTGAAAATAGAGTTCATGGTTTGATGAAAAAGCGTCTGTGCATTATGGAGCTTGACGTTCACAGTGCAGTGTTCCCAGAAGTTGACATTTCAGAGCATCGTAAAGTGTCATTTTGCTGGATTAACAGCTTGCCTTACAGTGTGTTTTTTATTATTATTATTTTTTTATATAGTTTCATGGAAATGTCATTGTTTAAACAAAGTGTGCTCATGTCTCATGTCATTTTGGAAAATTCATAATTAAGGAAATAAGCTAAATAAGTCTGTTTAGTTTCCAAATGTTCAAAACTATTCGTATTGTTGTCGTTGTAATATGTTTTATTCATTTAGTATTATCATAGTTTTTTAAAATATTTTTATGCTTTTGTAAAAGATTAATTTTCAAATGATAAAATTATGTTATAAATGCTTTTATAATTATTATTAAAGATCAATTTTCATTTTTACTAAAATTTGATTAAGTTACCATGTTTGAGGTCGTAGAATGGTTTTGTCCACTGACACTTTATTTACAGTTAAAGTCACATTTGTATAGATTATTTGAAAGCTGTGATTAACAGCTTCTCTCTGCCAGAGTCTTCTCTGCTTGACACTGGAGTTGCTTCTTTTCCAGCATGGTTACAACTTTGGGGTGAGGAGCACTAAGACCTGTAGTTAGATGTCAAGATGTGTTTATAACATATACAGGTCATGCATTCTCATTTTATATGAGAATAACTAATCAATGGGGTTCATAACTCATATCCGAGTATGTCTATAGAAAGAGTCCTGCTGTATATCAAGCGTGCATGTGTGCTTAAAGTGGACAGCGGGGCAATCTGATATGTTATCACCTCTTCCTCTCCCTGTCCAGTGTGCAACAGTAGCAGGCCTACAGGGAGCTGAACCAGACAGGTCAGGCATGCAATGTGGCTTCCTTTCTGTAATCAGAGCCTATAAGGACACACATACACGATGTCTCCCTCAGTCCCAGCAGCCTGCATCACTGGGAATAGAGTCTCTCTCAAGCGCATGGCTGATTACAGTGAGTCCAGGCCCACCGATCTCATGGTGTTGGAACAAATATATACTAGGCTGAGGCTTGACCATTCCACTGAATGGCTGCACCTTTCTTCATCATGCCTTGACCTGCCTGATAAGCCAAGACTTTGACACATTTTATGGTTTCGCTGCGGCCATCGTGTGCCTTTTTTCATTCCTTTCCTTTTCTTTTGAAGGGGCACTGGTGTTGAAATAAAACATGGCAAAAGGGATAAAAACCCAAAATTGTTAACAATATATTTATTTAATAGATGCATTAGTCCAGTGGTTCCGCCTTATAAGTGTATAAAATGTATCAAATAAAAAATAATATTGTTCAAATACATTTTTTTAATAATCTCTTATTGTCACCAAGGCTGCCTTTAATTGATCAAAAATCAATCAGATCAAAATCAGTAATATTATAAAAGTAATATTTTGAGCTATTGCAATCAATGAAAACAGTATGCTGCTAGTGGAAACTGATATGTTCAGGATTCTTGATGACTAGAACAACATTTATTTGAAATATACTGTATAAATATTTAGCAATTTTGTTGTCTTTACTGTTGCCTAAATGCAATTTAATGCATTGCTGAATTAAAGTATTACTTTTTTTTTTTAATTCAAAGAATTAAACTTTCTGCCCCCAAAATTGTTAATCGATAATAAACAAAATTTTCCTTTTTATTTGTTATTACTTCATTTTCTGACAAAATGTATTTTTGTTGTATGGAAAAAGAGTAGCTTTTTCATTCGGATTGTAATAAAAAAATATATTGTTTATATTATATGTATATTATTAACAACTTTATTTTAAATATTTACTTACTACTATTTTATTTTCAATAAATTAATTAAAAAATTGTGTTGTGTGAAAAAGTTCAGCTTTGACTTTTTGATAATAACTGATTTTGTGTTGCACAGTAAAAAAAAGTTTCAAGCAATATGAGGGTGGATGATGATAAGCACATGCATGTTGTGCCCTCAGTTTATATTAGCATGATGATTAAGGTTAAGGTTTTGTTGCGCATGCCATTTCTAAAACCAACACAGTATACAGCACAGAATGGAGCAAGAAACCAAAGAAAGAAGCTACAGTTTCCTTTGGTTTTAAATAAGCTTTAATCACTAAATGTTGGTAAAATTAGACCGGAAACCGTATTAAATGTCTGCAGTAGCCAACCGTGTATTAGGAGGATTCAGCCTGCATGAGAATGAGAAGGACAGAGTGAAAGAGAGCTAGGGGAAGGGAGGGACAGGGAGGGAAGGAGTGGGACAGGTAAACAAATTCCTTGTCATTTTCTGTTGTTGTCTTCACTGTGCCACTTGGCATTTTAATGGAAGCGAATCTGATGTAACATACAGTGGTATGGCGACCGCGGCATCATACAAGCCAAGAAAACTTAACTCCACAGACCTATGCATTAAACATATTGTAGAATAGAGTGTAACATTTATCACTGTCAATGGCAGAGAGTTTGTATAAATTTAAATGCAGTCAAGCGTGCTGGTCCCCCCCTCCCCACTGTATATGTGCACAAAAGCCCATTTTCCTGTGTTTTCCATTGTTCTACAGCCCTGTGCCAAAAATACCACTGGAGTATTAGGAATGTGCAAAACCATTTCTCACCATGATATGCAACCGGCTTTTAATGTATTAAGTCAGTGTCATAAAATTTCCATGACATTATACATAGGATGTTCGTATATGTCACAGTGCATGAATTGCACTAACTATTGTGATCATTTAGAATTGCACTAAATGCTTTGCATGTTGTCTAGATGTGTTATATTTAAATATAACAAATGGTACATATATTTAGGTGAACTTTTTATGTAAAATATGATATGCTTAGCACCTCTTTCGCACTATTTTGTCATCTTGCAGGGAACAACAATTTGGTGTGGACAGTGGAGAGCAGGACTGCTGAATTAGAATGTGAGGGTAATTTATGGGGAGCACTTTTGCCAGAAATAAGGGCTGATTTAGAAAAAACAATCACGCCTGTAAGTGTGGAATCTGTCGGGGACCAGTGCATGACAGCAGTGGTAGCTGACACTTTGCACATTAAAATAAATTACCTAACCTTTCCACTTGCAGTGACAAAAACAGGAGAAATGAAAGATAATGGGTTATTATTCACGGCAAGATCCTATACATAATAATGATATCATCAATAATGGCCATGATACCACAGCTCCTGCGGCTTTTAAAAAACATTTAATGGAATTACTTTTCGGAATCATCACTCCTCGTCCAGTCCCCAGTTATTCAGCTGGAAAGGAGCAGGCGAAGTGAAAGTCTGTGTTAGAGAAAGAGAGGGAGAGAGAGGGGGGAAGAAAGAAAAATGGAGAACATTATATTTCCAGAAGCCTGTTACCAACCGCCAGTCATGAGTCAATTTGCCCAATTATGCAAGCAGAACTGGAGAAAAAGAACCATTTTAGGACCTGCTTGACTTTTTTAGGCAGTGAACGGCCATTAGTCTTAGCCAATACTTTCAACCAACTGTTTTCAAAATGTAATGAAGACAATTGGCTGGCCTTCAGGGACAAATGTGTTGATGTTCAGTTTGGAAACTTCAGGTACTAGGCACAGACTATAGGATAAGATGGCATGAGCTGAAGCTGGGCACATTTTGGAGGGCAGGGGGCAAGACTGGCACAGAGACCCAGGGGGCTGGAATGCTCTGCTGCCCGTCACTCTTCACTGTTGCCCTGCTTAATGAGAATAAATCCTTTGAGTGGAACACAGACAAATTGTCCTTAGGTGTTGGGCAGTAGTTAGGCTTTATTATTTCTTTGATATTGGTTGAAATAAGGAGGATAGTTTTTTGTGGAGCTGATTTTGGATCATTTGAAAGAATGAAATTGGATTCTGTGGAGCTCAATTATAAACCTGGCATTTTCAGCAAAACAGAATCTTGGAAGTTAAAAGTGATTTTAACATTCTCTACAATTATATAAAAAAAAATGTCTTAGTTACTTGAGTACATTGATCTTGTTTATTTTGTGGTTTATGTTTGATGGACCTAAAGCAAGTTTTGGCTCTATATCTCATATAAGCACATATAGCGAAAGTGACATTTCATTTTTAATAATTGACAGAATCAACAGAATCTGACATCTGTATGATCAAAATGTTTGATGTATGCAAGCTGTTTTCTTAGCTTTGGATTTTTGATTTATAATAAAAATAGAAGCAGTATTTAAATTTGAGTAACACTGACATGCAGTGATGAAAATGTATGTTGTATTAAGAAAGAGCAGCTTTGACTTTTTATTTTTGTGTTGTTTTGTGAGTTTCAAGCAGTATGAGGGTGGGAAAATGAAAATTAGTGGGTATGTTTGATGAAACTTAAAGGGATAGTTTACCCCAAAAATTCCAAATTCTCCATAATTTGTAAGAAAAAACTATAGTCAATAGCTTTAGTCAGTGGCTAACATCTTCTTTAAAATATCTTCTTTTGTGTTCATCAGAAGAAAGAAATTTATACAGGTTTGGAACAACTTAAGAGTGAGTAAATTATAACAGAATTTTCATTTTTGGAAGAACTATCCCTCTAAGCAATTTTTGTCATTATATTATCTCTATGCATATATATAAAAAATATAAAAATGTGTTATTGCTAGGAGCCTTGTTTTGTTTTGAAAGTGACATGTTTGTTTGTGCACATTTGCACAAGCTTGTTTATCCTGAAATTGAATACAAAGTTAAGAGTAAGTTCCTACAATAGATAAGATGTCCTGAGCCACTCTTCTCTGAAGAATCACAGTGATTAGCTCTTTTTAATTAACATTAGCATTATGGCACATGTGCTGTGACTGAATACCTTCATTTCACAGAGCATGGAGAGTGGAGCAGTATACTCTTACTAAAGTAAATTTAACTGTCTGCATCCAATATAGTCCACTGGAGATTGCTTTATGCATTTGACTTCATAATTAACAGGTTTCAAACCCATAAACTTAAATCATTGAACACAGATGGCGACCTGTAATTAAATGCATTAAATATTTGAATGAACATCTTCCACAAAACAAGACAGCAATGTTGTTACACAGCTTAAACTTCAGTTGGAAGAGTTCATCAGTATAGAGATGGTAATTTGAAATAAAAGTTTGTTTCTTTTATAAATGAATCAAACAAACAGTTTTGAACAGTACCCACAAGTCAAAAGTTTGGAATAAATAAGAAGTTTTTTTTTAAAGCAGTTGGGGGTTCGATGCCTTGCTCAAGGGCACCTAAGTCGTGGTATTGCCGGCCCAAGATTCGAACCCACAACAGGAGTCAAACTCTCTAACCACTAGGCCTCGACTTCCCCACTTTTTTTTTTCATGCTGTAAAACATTATATTATCATAATTTAAAATAGCTGTTTTCTGTTTAAATATATTTCATATTTATTCCTCTAATGAAAAAGCAGCCATTATTCCAATCTCCAGAGTCACATGATCCTTTAGGAAAACAATATATATATATAATATCATCATCATCATCATCCAGCTTACTGCATTTTCCTGTATTCTTCTCAGTTTTTCCAAAACCATTCTGTTTGCGGTTGTTTGCACAGTCTTCTCCTGAATAAGAGCCCTAACAAAAGCTGTGTTGATGGACCACCGCTGTTTGTCGGATCTTTTTTTTCTTCTGTTTTTCTGTTTTTCCCCAACCCACCAATGATGCAGGACTCAATGAGATGTGTCCTGGATGCAGTGTGAGATTGGTTAATACAAACGCTTGTTGGTGAAAACAATGTCCTCTCAGTGGTGACAGAGACAAAGTAGCTCTGTTTGGGGGACGCGTGCGCTGGAGACAGGTGATGGCTGCTAGGGAGCCTTTGAAGAGAATTTGAATTTCATGTGCAAGAGGAGGCAGCTCATCATTAAAAAAACCTTAATTTCTATGTCAGGTAGTCTTACAGGTAATCGATCATCTTGTCAGATGGATTTTATTTTTTCCACTCCTTCAAAGTGGCCTTTACAACTCTCCAATTAAACTTGCAGGTGAAATGGAAAAATGTCTGATGCTGTTAAAAGAAAAGCCTAGGAATTTACATCTGCAATAAAGTATAAATGCAAAGGCCCTGATCAGTCAATACAGAGCATCTAATCCTAAATTAGTGCTGATATAAGTCGTAAATGGAGTATCATCTTTACCTTCTGTGTTATCAGCATCAGATCATTTATGAGGAGGAATTTCCTTTGCGCACATTGTATTGCAGAAGTGCTGTGTGTTAGAAAAGATCATATGAGGTTTTTCTTTTCAGCTCCCATTCTAGTTTACAACCCGTTTTCTACGACTAAGACGTATACTAGGTTCACCACCATTGCCCAGAATATCTCCACATGAGAGCCATTTATTGGCAAATTTCTAAACGTTAACGCTTGTCAGCTCCAATTTCTGTCCCAGACCTTCTTGTACCTGGGGAACAAAATGCTTGTACACTTCTGCTGGAGGCTCTCTGCCTCCCAAGGCACACATTAGATCAGACAAGGAATGACAAAAACCACCAGCCGACAGTATTGGACACTCTAATTCCCTTAAAAGACATTTATGGCTCTTGCGAATTTGCACCACACTGAATGAATGAGTATTTGGAAGAAACCAATAATGGGCATTGAGTGAAATATAATTTGGGTCTATAATGTATGTTTTTTTATTTTATTTTATATCCTACTAATGAGTTGTGCTGTGCAAGATAAGTTTTGTTTCTAATGCATTTTTTAAGGTAATTTGGTAAACTTCCAAATTTGGTTAATTGGAATACAGTTTACACCTAAAATAAATAAATAATTTGAATAAGCAATATATCATTGCTGCCTTGTTGGTACTTGCATGTTAAAAAGTTAAATTAAAAGATCTTACAATTCAATTCAAATTAATTTATTACTAATTAAGCTTTCCTAATTGACATATGAAGTCGTTTAAAAAATTGCAAGTAATTTGCTTCTACGTTCAGTGCAAAAGCATGCAAAAACAGCCCTGTAAAAATGAACTGAGCATGTTGAGCCGTAGCTATAAGGAACCTTAGAACATGAATGCTCTTATAAAGCCTAAATGACAAAAATGCCAGTGCAGCAAAAAAAGAAATGGTGGAAGAAATAGAGTTGATTACCAGAACCTTCCCAGCATGCTGTGCATTGACAAATGATTGACTTGGAACAATATCTAAGGCGATCAGGATAAAGCACCGGCCATTTCAAGGCTCAGCAAAATTCAAATTCTAATTAGACTCTGTACTACATTCCAAATAAAAATTGTTCCCTTGGTATTTTACCCTATCAGGTGTCTCTCTCCGACCAGTGAAACAAAACGAATAAAGAAAATGATTAAAGTGATAACAAAGGCATAAAATTTAAATTATTGCGGCATCACATCTGGGATCTGTATGTCACTGGGCTGCCATTTTTGCCCCCACACTCAGCACTCCATTTTTTCTGCATGAGGGCAACTGTGAGAACAGAGGAGAGGGAAGGAGAGAGAGAGCGGGAGGGGAAAAAAAGGGTATGAAATTAAAAGGTAGAAAGCGAGAACGCAAATAGGCTTTCAGCTTTAGCGTTATTAATGACTCTTCAAAAATCTCCGACTTTTCCAATCTCTCCGAGAAGCGCTTGAAGGAGCTTGCAGATGAAGCTGACCTTCAAAATGTTCTTTGGTCTTTAGTTAAGAAATTCACTCACCATTATGGCATCATTAGGGAAACAAGGATAAAATTACTCCATGGTTAATGACCTATAGGATCCCCCACCAAAATTTGTTTCAGATCTAATAAAACTGCGCTTAACACACTCGAATGAATTATGAAGACTGTTACGTGGGGTATTAAAATGTGGAAAATAGATTTTCTGAAGCTAGGAGGACTGGACTTTTCAAATCAGATAGTAGAATGGAATTTTCTGGGCAATAAATTCTCCCATGTCTCAATTTCATTTTTTTCCCTCTCTGAATTTTTCAGGCTGTGATTGAATCTCTGAGTGGGATGGCCTCTAAAAATTCATTGCCAATAGCCAGACCCCCCCACCCCTCCAAAACTTCTCTCATGATCGAGAAATTGACGGATGCACGGGCAAATAAGTGTAGTGTGTTTATCTCCAAGCAATGAAAAGTATTGATATGTGACACGTGAACATGGATATGGATAAAATGGGAGTTTAACCTCCTTTAACACGCTACGTTTTTTCTGCCAGAGGACCACTGCAGACGCGTGACACAAATAAAAAGAGCAGGAAATATAGAATAAAGAGTTTAATTAAGAAGATCTGTGTTACTGAGCTTGATAATTTACCATGAAGACCTTTATGAAATTGGATTTGCATGTACATTTACCCAGCATGCTGGCCAGATTAACGAATGCCAAGGTGCTAATTAGCAAAATGTGTCCTAGAACTGAGAAAGCATGCAAAAAGCTGTTAGGGAGGAAAAATGAGGCTGCAGGCTATTGGACCTGTTCTCTTGTACACACACATACACACTTGCACGTGCACATACACACACAGTCATTTAGGCAGATATTATGTTATTCTCTGCAGTCTTAATGTCAACTTATTTTGAGAAAAGGGAGGAGAAGTAGAGAGTTTGGCTTAGCGAGAGCTGTGCTTATAGCCACTGAGAGGTGGTTTGTGCAGTAATGGCATTTGCTCTCTTTAAACTTTAATCTTTCCTATTAATTCCCTGCAACTGGAGAATGTGCAAGAGTTAATGTTCCATGAACGTGTTGCTCACTCTGCAATCTCTTCAAGCTAATTACCTTCAGGTGCTAAATGGAGGGAAATTGCAATCCATTTGGATGAGAGAAATTTCACCTCTCTGTCCCCTGTGAAAGATTTTTGGGTGCTTTATCGAAGGAGGGTGAAAAAGATGGGGGGTTGGAAGGAAATGAAGTCTAAGTAGAGTCGTTTTCTGGATGTATCATTTAGTGTGAGTGTTTTTGGGGCGTGCTGGTGCTGTCTGTCTGGTGTGACCCTAGAGATGCTGTGATACTTACCTGTGGAGGTCACTCAGAGGTCAACAGGTGTTGTCTGTGACATGTGGACAGTTTAGCAGATGTTTGATTGACATGAATCATTTGGATGGCCCATTAAAATCTTGTGATGGGGAGAACTGATAACACAGCCATTCTGAAGCGTAAACAGTGAATGACTCTAAAGGTGAAGAGCCTTTCGATGGCTAAGATGTTGAATGCAATGATTACACCTGAAGGTTAATATGAACGTAATTATCATCTTCATTTTTGAGCTCTAATCCTAATCGACCTGCTTCTGTTGTGTGACATTTACTGTATATTAGACCCATGCAATCTTCACCCATTCCATATGTTGTGTTGTAATGCAGATATGAATCAATACTCTACACAAAAAAAAAAAAAAAAAAAATATATATATATATATATATATATATATATATATATATATATTTACCCCAAATATATATATATATATATTTTCTGGCAACAGTTCTGCTTTGTTTCGCATAACTAATATATGCTGGCTTTTGCTTAAATATGCTTTTGTGTCATAATCCTAGCCTGGGTTGCATACATATGTGTGGGGCGGAGCTATCAAAATAGGGGCGAGACCCTGGGTAGGGGCTTGTTTGTTTTGTTGATTTGAAATATGTGACCCTGGACCACAAAACCAGTCATAAGGGTACATTTTTTGAAATTGAGATTTATACATTATCTGAAAGCTGAATAAAGCATCTTTCCATTGTTATATGGTTTGTTAGGATTGGACAATATTTGGCCGAGATACAACTATTGGAAAATCTGGAATTTCAGGGTGCAAAAAAATCTAAATACTGAGAAAATCGCCTTTAAATTTGTCCAAATGAAGTTCTTAGCAATATATATTAATTATCAAAAATTAAATTTTGATATATTTACAGTTGGAAATTCACAAAATATCTTTATGGAACATGATCTTTACTTAATGTCCTAATGATTTTTTGGTGTAAAAGAAAAATCAATAATTTTGACCCATACAATGTATTTTTGCTTTTAGCAACTTAAAGGGATACTCCACCCCAAAATGAAAATTTTGTCATCAATCACTTAACTCCATGTCGTTCCAAACCGGTAAAAGCTTCATTTGTCTTCGGAACACAATTTAAGATATTTTGGATGAAAAACTTTCTTGGTGGTCTATGGGACTGGGTCACATATCAGCATTGGCTACTAGAAACTTACCCCACCCTTAATTATAATTTTATTTAAAGTTTAGTTGTTTTATTGTGTTTGTCATTTTAGTAGTTTTTGGTTTTGTTTTTCTATATGTCTATATAGTTTTTATTCATTTTTATTTCAGTTGTAATCATTTTAGCAGTTAAAGTTAAACACAAGTTAACCTAAATTAAAGTTTGAAAGCAACTATAAAAAAGTTTTATATTTCATTTTATTTCAGTTAATGTTTTATTTCAAGTAACAATTTTTTATGGTTTTACTTTTAGTTTTTTAGTTTTAGTTAACATTAA
This sequence comes from Carassius carassius, assembly GCF_963082965.1. Lineage (NCBI taxonomy): Eukaryota > Metazoa > Chordata > Actinopteri > Cypriniformes > Cyprinidae > Carassius > Carassius carassius. The sequence continues at coordinate 12,368,824 of NC_081768.1, forward strand.
TAACCCTGGCGCAGAATTATTTTTGGATTTATTTTATAAATTTTTTTTTTATTGTTTATTTTCATTAAACCTTTGGAATTCGACACAGTATATTTAAACGTAGTAGTACAACCTATGCATTATATACAGTTTTTATATACAGAACCTGCAAAGGATGATGCATATAACATAATTCCAAATCCTGCAGAAATCTGAACTTCCAGTAAAATTCTGGACTTACTGATTCTGTCTGAGCCTGTTGGGTCCTGAGGTTACATAAAATGAAAAAGTTGGAAGAGTTTATCTGATTAAAATTAAAATATAATGTTTTGTAGTAAACAATGCTTAAAGCATTTTCATTCATAAGCCTCAGATCAGTGTCTGCAAGATTTTTCACCCAGAGTGACCCAGCGCATCAGGTGTTTTAGAGTCAATCACAGAGACATCTCACATCAGACATGTGAAAGGGCCAGCTGGGGAGGGCTGGTCACATTGTGATCACCTTCATCCTTAATTTGTTGTCATTAACTTTATGAGCATTTCAAGATCAAAAACAGGCAGAGAGGGAGGACTGCCATGTGACAGAGTGGGATCGAGGGCTTCAGCGGGAAAGTAAGAGAGTGAGAAGACATTTTGGAGACCCTCTGCTTCATTATGTCTTTCATTATCCCAGTTAGTGATGAACAAAATACTCTTTCCTACCCAGCATGCTCTCCTCATCTCTCCTCTTGTGACACTACTGTCTGCACATGGATACAAATCCTGTATTTCTAGTGTCTCAGAATTCCAGATTCCTGTGGTGTTTGGGGGCAAATTGCCTTTCTTGCGCTTGCAATAAACCCCAACTGCTAGCTATTGACAGTTCTCCCTAAATGTTTGCAGGAGGGGGATGTAATTATCTTTTATCAAATTTTTCCCTCCACCTTGCGGGAGGGTCCTCGGGAGGGGACTAAAGGGAGAGGAAGTGAGGAGATAAGAGCAGAGGGAGGGGGGTGATTATCTGTAATAGAAGAGCATGGAGGGACACTTTGTCCCCTGTTTGATCTGTCCCTATAGATGACACAGCAGGAAATTAAAGATGAAAGAGCTTTACCACCACCATCTTCTAAGCGACGGGAAAACACGCACTCATTTGCTGGTCGTGCACAACTCCTGCGACGGACCTTAAAGCACGAGTCATAGCCGTCTGTTATAGTAATGCGTCTTCTTATTCTATATCTATGAGGTTAGCAAGTTGTGTAGAATTGTTTTTTTTTACTAATTTCTGCATATATATCTCTAACTTTATAGACAATATTTTAAACTATACATTTTATAATTACATTTTTTTTTCACACAAATACCTAATAAACACATTAACCTTGTCACTTTTTTATTTTACTTTATTATTTTTATTATTATTATTATTATTATTATTATTATTTGTGTACACTGTAAAAAATATTCCATAAAATATATGGTAAAAAACCGGCAACTGTGGTTGCCAGAATTATACTGTAAAAAATACGGTAACACCGCTTTAGGTTTAACAGTTTTATACCATAAAAAATATGGTAACATATGGTAAATTTACAGTTTAATACCGTAATTTAACTGATATAATATTAATATACCAACTTATTGAAGTACTGAATCTGTTTTGTACCTTTGTAATACACTGGTATCCACCAACAGCAGGTGGTGACAAAAAAAGTCACCTGATGAAACAAAGATATAAATAAATATAGCTGCAAGCAGCAATTACGGGGCCAAGCACTCCAATGGCAAATTTAGGAGGTAAGCATGGCATGGAGGACCACAACAAATGCAACAGTGAGCAGTTACAGCAATTTTAGGATGACTGTAATTGAAATGGCTGAAAAATCATAAATACAGCCACTAGTAATAAGATTAAATGGCCTATCACTTTTGACTAACAGGTGGCGCTGTAATCAAATCATTTTGGTGTGTTCTGTGTGAGATGACAATAACACACAAAAAGTTTAGTGACCATATGATAAAGCATTGCAGAGATACAGCCTGAAGTGTCATTTTGGCATGATGCCTCAGTTTCGTTGCGGCGGTATGCGAAAACGGTTTTGTGTATCGATACAAACTCCATAACATGTTGTCAGCACAGTCTGAAGATCATCAGATTCAATTTTGGTGAAAATCGGACTAACGGTTGATGAGATGTTCGAAAAAGTAGGTGTTCAACATAAATCAAAATGGCGGACAGGAAGTTCGGCTTACTCTAGCATATTTGGGATCTATGTTGTCGGCATAAACCAGGGAATATTTTGAGATCAGATTCATTGTAATAGGCTAATGCAATAAAAAGTTATTAGCATTTTAATAAGTCTAATTATTAACTGTTAATGAATGGCCTATCACTTTTGACTAACAGGTGGCGCTGTAATCAAATCATTTTGGTGTGTTCTGTGTGAGATGACAATAACACACAAAAAGTTTAGTGACAATATGATAAAGCATTGCAGAGATACAGCCTGAAGTGTCATTTTGGCATGATGCCTCAATTTCATTGCGGTGGTATGCGAAAACGGTTTTGTGTATCGATACAAACTCCATAACATGTTGTCAACACAGTCTGAAGATCATCAGATTCAATTTTGGTGAAATTCGGACTAACGGTTGATGAGGAGTTCGAAAAAGTAGGTTTTCAACATAAATCAAAATGGCGGACAGGAAGTTCGGCTTACTCTAGCATATTTGGGATCTATGTTGTCGGCATAAGCCAGGGAATATTTTGAGATCAGATTCATTGTAATAGGCTAATGCAATAAAAAGTTATTAGCATTTTAATAAGTCTAATTATTAACCGTTAATGTATAGTTTATTACTCTTGACCAATAGGTGGCGCTGTTACCAAATTTATGTGTCATGGTCAGTGTGAGGTGACGATGACACATACAAAGTTTGGTGCAAATATGTCAAAGCTTTGCAGAGATACAGCCTCAAATGCATTTTCGCAGCCTTCCAGCAAATTCGTTGATGCGCTAAATGAGAACCATTTTGTATATCGACACGAAATCTATAACTTTTTGCCAACATGGTCTGAAGATGATCCATGTCAAATCTGGTGAAAATCAGACTAACGGTCTAGGAGGAGTTTGAAAAAGTAGGTTTTCAACTTTAATCAAAATGGCGGACAGGAAGTATGGCCAATTGTTGCATATTTGGTATCGATGCTCTCGGCGTGACGCACAGAATATATGGAGACCATTTTCATTTCAATTGTCTATTTTATTGAAAAGTTATTAGCATTTTTGTGATATTTCATTATAACTCTTGACCACAAGGTGGCGCTGCCAACAAACTTTTTGAGTACCTTCAGGGCATGGAGCTGAAGATTTTTTTAATTATTTTCAACGATATGATAATGCGTTCAAAAAATACAGCATTTTAAAACATAATTCAAAATGGCAGACGCCTAAAATGGCTGACACGGGAAAATTGGATATCATTCGACTCAACATGACTCGCTGAATCTAAAGAGAGTTTTGTGATTTTTGGCCAAACCATTCAGAAGTTATAATCCAAAATATGCATTTTTCATATGTCCTGACCACTAGGTGGCGCTGCGTCGAAACATTGCAGGAATTAATAATTCCTAATAATAAAATAATTTTCGTTTTCTGGCTTATGGTTCAAAAGTTATTAGCATAATAATATTGACGTTTTGGATAAGTGGTGGCGCTAGTGAGTTGGAGTTAGAGACTTCAAATTTGCCCTATTTAATGTTGGGACTGTCCTCTATCAGTGTGCCAAATTATACGGAAGCGGAAGAATAATAATAAATATAGCTGCAAGCAGCAATTACGGGGCCAAGCACTACAGAAGCAAGCTTCAGACGAATGGCAGGAATAGGTAATGAAAACCGAAGCAAGCTTCAGACGAACGGCAGGGATGAGTAGTGAAAACCGTTTTAAGATTATTTTAGGCAAAATGGCTTGAAAACAATAAACACAACAACTATTAATAGGTTTTATTGGCTTATCACGTGTGACCAAAAGGTGTCGCTGTTACCAAATTAGTGTGGAATGGTCAGTGTGAGGTAACTCTTGCACATACAAAGTTTGGTGTCAGTATGTCAAAGCTTTGAAGATATATAGCCTTAGAGACATTTTGACACAGTGCCTAAAGTTCATAGTGGCGCTGTATGAAAACGGTTGCGTCTATCAACATGAAATCCATATGTTTTAGTATGAAGATGACATTATTCGATTTTGGTGAAAATCAGACAAACGGTCTAGGAGGAGTTTGGAAAAAGTATGTTTTGATTGAAAATTAAGTGAGTGAAGTGACATTCAGCCAAGTATGGTGACCCATACTCAGAATTTGTGCTCTGCACTTAACCCATCCGAAATGCACACACACAGAGCAGTGAACACACACACACACACACACTGTGAGCACACACCCGGAGCAGTGGGCAGCCATTTATGCTGCGGCACCCGGGGAGCAGTTGGGGGTTCGATGCCTTGCTCAAGGGCACCTAAGTCGTGGTATTGAGGGTGGAGAGAGAACTGTACATGCACTCCCCCCACCCACAATTCCTGCCGGCCTGGGACTCGAACTCACAACCTTTCGATTGGGAGTCCGACTCTCTAACCATTAGGCCATGACTTCCCCAAATCAAGATGGCGGACAGGAAGTTTGGCCAAATAAGGAAAACTTGGTATCTATGTTCTCGGCTTGACCCAAGGAATCTATTAAGACGAGCAGCATTTCAATAGCCAGATTTATTCAAAAGTTATTAGCCTTTCTGGAAAATTTGTTATAACTTTTTTGTTTATAACTGTTTCGAAATATTTTGAGTACCTTCAGGGAATGTTGTTGTGGGCACATTCTGAGTTTCGTAATATTACACCAATGCATTTGTTTAGTATATCATTTTATTTCAGAAAACTGCATTGAAGTCAATGGGAATTTCATTTTTTGTTCTATTATAGCGCCACCAAGAGGCTCAGTCCCACCATTTTTTTTATGTGTCCTCAGAGTGAGCCCACACATATGTGTGTCAATTTTGGTGAAAATATCTCAATTCACTTCAGCGTTATAGACATTTATATGAAAAAACACGGAAAAAATGACTGACACATGACTTTGATTAAATTTTACTACCCCTTACTATCAATATTTTCGCATTTGGGCATTGGTGTATAGCTATCGACCTATGTTTTCGAACTTCTGATGGTGGTTTCGTCTCGATCAGACAAGTGGTTTCGAAGATATAGCCAAATGGTTTTTAAGCGCTAAATCACAACGCTACAAAAACCGTAAGGCGAAACCTAGCATGTTTGGTATGGCAGGACTCGATTAGTTTTCAGGAGTCTAATTAGATGAGTCTCGTGAAAATAAGTGGACCAAACCCAAAGTTATAAGCATTTAAAAAAAGAAGATTCGAAACTTCTCACGCTCCTTCAGGACATTGTGCTGATGACCCATACCATGTTTCGTAACAATCCGTAGATGCGTTCTTAAAATACAGCATCACTGCTTATTAATAGTTATTAACAGTAAGGTAGTAGTTAAGTTTAGGTATTGGGTAGAATTAAGAGATATAGAATATGTTCATGCAGAATATGTGCTTTATAAGTACTAACAAACAGTACGCTACTAGTTATTAATGAGAATTAGTCCTTAAACTAAAATGTTACCAAATATTATAATTATTAAAATGCATTACAAATATTTTAACTCAAGATTTTTTGGGAACTGGGTGTTTGAAATCAACATACATAACCATTGTTTAAGAAAACAAGTTTCATGTTTTTGGACAACTTTTAAAAGATTTTTTTTTTTTTTACATGTTAAGAATGATTGTTGTGTTTTTAATTTAAATTTGATCTAGATTTTTCCAGAGAGAATCTGATTTATGTTACTCATTACACTAAAAAACTGGCATGATGTTCAGAGCAGCCCTCACATTTTTCTTTGCCCATATTTCACTGGGGTAATAATAAATGAATTAGCACAGAGGAGGTTTCCAAACAGCCTGTATCTTACACAAACATGTTGAGTGACAGGGCAAAGCTCCCACTGTGGCAAAGAATCTCCCACAATTAACACTCCCCAACATATATTTCAACAGCTGAGAGGGGAAAGAGAGTCGGCCATCAAGACGGCCAACTTCAAAAGAGAATCATTCCAAATCATCATATATCTTTTTAGCTTAAGAAAAAAATCATACCTCATCCATCTTAAATTTTGCAAACTTGTAAAATGATTAATTGGTCTTATGAGCTTGCTAGTAGCTAATCATTGTTGACAATCACAAAACTTTGATAACAAGGATCATATCTCTTTCTCATGATAAACGGACAAGCAGTTTTATTTAAAGAAAACATTCTGAATAGTTTATGGTAGAGGATGTATCGGCTTTCTGGGTATTATGACGCATATATGCCCTTTGAAAAACATACCAGCCACTGATCCTTTGCTTTGAAAAACACTGTCATTTTAAGTGTGAGGGAAAAAAACGCTCATAATCTCTTAGATTTTTCAGTCGCTTGCCACTGTATGTGTCAAAGAGGCAAATATTTCAGCAGAAAGCCCTTTCTGTTAGCCTGTGTGTGGGTATGAGACTCTTGAAATGAATTGCTCGCAAGTGTCTCTACCCTAGAGCAGTACTTATCCTTCAATGTAGCATGAAATATCAAATAAGAGTAATCGGCTTTGTAAAAAAAAAAAAAAGAAAACACTGAAAGTTAGTTGCTAGAAGTCTTCTCTATCTCCCTCTGCCCCTTTTTCTTTTTCTCTGCATTCAGTTAAAGCTTTGTTTTATTTTAGTACTTTTTCATATAATGTAGATGTGCCCGTGCAATGTATGAAATAGTTATGTATAATATTTATTATAGATATGACTGTGGTGTCTGTATTGTTATTTTTAAAAGAGATAGTTTTACAGTCAAAACTTACAGACATAAATGAACTTGACTTGATTCATCATTAGTGATGCTGAAGAAGTTTCTTGTTATTTGATAGAAATGCTTAATATGGTGGATATTAATAGGTTGCTCCCTCTGCTGGCACAGACCCTCTAACAATGTGTAACTGGAAATAAAAGATGATTTGTCTTACAGACGGCTACGTATGTAATACCATATCAAATCCAGCCTTGCACTATATTGTTTTTAAATTCCTCTTACACAGACTATGTATGTAAAACTGACCAAAGCTTCCATTTACAGGTATTAAAAAATTCAGCCAAATTGTTATAAATTTCTTGTCGTAGCATTTGGGCATGTGAATAGGCAGGTCGATGTAAATGGAGCAGCTGGCAAAGACTGTGAGTGACTCTCGCAGCAATACTGGAGGTGGCTCACAGCACTCAGAAACATAGATTTACTATTTCACGCTCCAGAGTCCATGCTGTCCTTAAAGACTTAAAGGCATTTCACACCAGGATTACAATTTTACAATCACAGAGAGTGACCTATCACTCACTTCCAGGTCCCACTACTCCAACCAAATCACCTATTCTTTCTTTAAAAATGAGCTTGCCCTCTATCAGCATTATTCATTCTCTCCCTGATGGGAATTAACAAACTTTGTCATGAGAATTTCACTTACTAGATTCCAGCAACTTGTTAAATCAAAACCAGCCAGTAACTCTGTAATAAGTGAAATGAATAAGAATAAAAATCCTTTCTTTTGTAAGATTGGACATAATAAAAAGCCACTGTTGACCTCATAATAATCTTGGATTGTAAATCCTAATTATAAATATGAATTATCTATATGTCTATATATATATATATATATATATATATATATATATATATATATATATATATATATATATATATATATATATATATATATATTTGTTATGTATTTCCATTTTCAAAGATTTGAGCCAGAGTTCCCAATTACAGCCTATTTATAGTGCATGCAAAACAAATTGCTGTTTAATAGCATATTTAAAAGTCATTTTTAATATATTTTTTGTCTAAAGTTCGGGGTCAGTAAGATTTCATTTTTCTTTTCTTTTCTTTCCTTTTTATGTGAAAGAAAAGAAGAAATAACTTTTATTCAGCAAGAACATATGAAATGTATCAAGAATGACAGTAAAGACAGTTATAATGTCACAAAAAGATTTCTATTCCAGATAAATGCTGTCCTTCAAACTTTGTTCATCAAAGGCTCCAGAAAAACCTTTCCACACTTCATTATGCAGCACAACCATTTTCAACTAATAAGAAAAATAAGAAAGCTTTCTTAAGCAACAAACCAACAGTATTAGAATGATTAAGGATCATGTAATTCTGAAGACTTTAGTAATGGCTGCTGAAAATTCAGCTTTGCTATTTAAATATAAATAGTTATTTTAAATTGTAATCATATTTCTTATTACTACTGTATGTTTAATCAGAAAATGCACCCATGGTAAACATTATTTCAAGAACATGAATATATTATATATATATATATATATATATATATATATATATATATATATATATATACAGAATATATTTATATATATTACATTTTTATACATATTACAATTTTAAATATATTACATATATATTACATTTTATATATATTTATATATATTACATTTATATATATTACATTACTACTGTATGTTTAATCAGAAAATGTACCCATGGTAAAAATTATTTCAAGAACATACAATCTGACCCCAAACCTTTGGACTTTTGGAATTATTTATATATATTACATTTTATTAGATTTTTTTCTTGTCAGCCTACTCTATTGTTTTTTTCTTTTGTGATTTTCTTTTTTGGTCTGTGACTCTCAGCATTTTTTTTAAATGATAAGTGGGAACTATTTGCATGTGTGTGATTTAAAATTTTTGACGTTTTATATTTATACTATTAGCAGCAGCTATACCTGTGGTCTCTTTCTTACTTTCATCGTCAAACTAAGAAGTTTAACTGTGTAAACCCACTGTCAGTAAAAGACTGCCATGTAAAATAGTACAGTCAGGTGGCTTGATCAGGTAGACAGACTTCTGTGCCAAGCTGTGACCATTTAGCCACCGATAACGCAGGTAATTGCATTTCTGGAAGAGCAGAAGCAGATGAAACACGACGCGAACAGATACCACTGGCACACCGGCCCCTTCTGTCGGAAAATTTCATTTCTTTCCACGAGGAAGCCATGAATGCGAAGGCTGAATCCAAATCCGTTCCCCCTGCACGTTTATCAGGCCTGGCCCACCAAGTGGGGAGATGGAGGTAATTCACTCAGCTGAGACTCACCACTTTAATCCAATTTACAGCCTCCCCCAGCAAGAGATAATTACAAGTCTTAAACCAGTTAGGAGAGGGGTAGAGGGGGAAAGGAAAAACCTTCACTCTCCCAAACTGCTCCCGGGTCTGCAAAATATCGACAGAGAATGGGTTAGAAGATTTCTGCTGGGAGGACTCAAGCAAAGGCATTGTTAAAAACTAAGAAAGTGTGCAACTAATGAGGCAAAGTGAATTCCACTGGAAATGGAAGCCTGGGGTAGAGAGCCGAAATACTCCCCGGGTCATGTTTGCACGTTTATGTGCACCCTGGCAAAGGGAAAGCTGCCTTTAAGGTCAACGCTTCGACGCTCATTGTGTTTTTTTTGTAAAGAAAATGGCTGGAAAGCACAGCTAGATGTCGTTTTTTCTTTGTTGTAGTACACGGATTGCATCAAGTGCTTTGTTAGCAAACTGCTGTCCTCACTCAAATCTCATTCGTGACTTGTTGCCTAGTGTTAAAACATAAAATATATACTTTTACAAAATACAAAAAAAGCAAAGCTTTCCACTTTGAAACTTTCCACTCTCGAATTGCTTGACAAAACCCATTATGTCATGTTGTGGTAAAGTCTTTTTCCACGCTTAGTCTGCACAACTACTTCAGCTGATTATGTGTTCATGCCATCACCTCGCTGTGATGAAATTTATCACTCTACATATATATTCAATTTTCAATGACCTGTATCCCACTAGCATCTCAAAAATGTCTTTGTAGTGAGCCTTATCGATTTTCAAAAAGACGTTAAAACAAAAGAAAGGGCAGGTATTGATTTTTCTCCTCTGAAAATAATGTAACATTTAGCCCTTTGTAAACAGAATTAACCTGGTATCACTGGGCTATCCATGGGAAGTGACACTTGCACTGTCACATTAATAACCATACAGATGGAGTGTCATTGCGTGATCCTGGGGTCATGAATTGTCATTATTCTTTGCAGTCAGATCTTCTGAGTGTCCGTCGGAGAGTGTGTACATGTCTTTGTGTGTGTGTGTTTTTCAGGATGATAAAGCCCCCCATGATATTCCAGATATCAGGGTCATTTCAGATGTGTCATATATTTGAGAACAATCAGCACATAATCAGAATTAATCACATGCATTCATTGATTCTTTTTGTGCATCCTTGTGAAGAGATGCAATTTACATTCTGCACCATTTTACTAGGAACTACAATGGAAACGCACTGTATTATATAAAATAAATGATTTCATACAGTATATTTTGCTGTATTAACAGTTTATTCATAATATGAAGACTATAACTGAAAACTATAGTCATGGAAATCTTTTTATTTTTCAGATCAGATATCCTGATACATCAAAAATATCTTGTGGGTATCTCAATTGCATAATATTTACGGCAGCTATTTTTAGTAGTTTTATTAAAGACATAATTCAATATAAAAAAAAAAATTTGTAAACATTTTAAGTTTAAGTAAATCATAAAAACAATTCATGGCACCTTTTGAGAAGCATACCCCGGATGCAAATTATTTTTAAAATTGAAGGGGGAAAAAACATAATATTGACATTCTGTATATGGAATTATATGTTTAATAACAGCTAATCTAAATAGCAAATATATAACAACTGAGGCACTTATAAGTGACTTTTGATGCCATCAGGATATCAGATCTGAAAAAAGAGAGAATGCCATGATTGGCCAATCAGAATCAAGTGTTCCAGATAATTCCATTACAAAAATAAACACGTAATATGGTCTAATAAAATAAATTAAATTGTATACAAAATGCTTTTCCATTGTAGTTTCTAGTGAAAATAATGCAAAATGCCACTCTTTCATGGATAGGCAATTTCTTCTTAATAATTAGTTTTCTTATATTTAGTGAGATATTTTTGTGTAATGAATTCGCAGGGGTTCTTTTGCGATAAGTTCTCTACATTTATATCTAACCTATGTTTATTTGTTGATCATGTACTTGTTCATCAGCTGAACTGAAGGATTGAAGTTAAAATAAAAGTACAGTGGGAGCAGCTTTTTAATAAGTGATTGTATACATGCCTGTTTAAGTAGAGGATGTATTTTTACATCGTAAAATGTCAACTATGCTACTGTATTCATCTTCTCTCCAAATAATCCAGTCGCCAAGGCTAAAACATGCACAGTATGCAACTGCAGCCAAACCAGTGAGTGACTGTGGGTCCTCTTCTGTTCTTTGATGTGAGAGCTGAGGAATGGGGTTAAGTTGTGTTAAAGAATGTGAGGAAATCATAATGAGGCGGACTCTCAGGGAGCGGAAGCGTCAGTGAGCCCTAATTAATGGAGGCAGAGACACTCCTAAAGTCTCCCATTCAGCGCTTTACAATGGGCATCTCTCTGAAGCAGAACCTGCGGTGGAATATTAAAGAAATGAATGAAAACGGGTGCAAATGCCGGACCCTCTGCCACCCCCACCCCACCTCCCGTTCCTTTGGCACCCTGGCTCTCATTGTGTGCCTGTTCTCGAGTGTCTCCTCCAATCTTCTAGGGGAGTCCCATTCAGCGCAAACTGCTTCAGAAGATCCAGCCGCGCCGTTTTGTAAATATGGCCCCGGACAATACACACAAAGGGAAGGCACATTGCCAACAAGGATCCAATTTAGTGCTTAAAAAAATGTTAACTCCTCAAGCTCCCCTTGACTCTTTCAGAACAGGCACGACATGAAGAGCGACAGTGCTGTCGATGCAGAGGCGAGTCGGGTCGGGGGGTATTTGAGAGGGGTTGCTGGAGAAGTGTGGGCCCACCTGTCACTGATTATCCCTCCTGTTAAAGGGTTTAGTCTTGACCTCTCCTCCTATCTGCCCCTCACCACTAATCTGTTCATTGCCACCGGCAACAAAGACTAAGAGTTTTGAAGGGGTCCGTGCAATGTGGCAGTATCTGAGGCGTGTGTATGTGTGAAATATGTACACTGAACTGTGTGTGTAACCGTGAGTGTGAATAAAGGTGACTGTGTGGCCCACCAGAGCGCTAGTTGTGAATGGCTACATCTTGTTAGTAACATATGGCTTCATTTTTTCTCTTTTACTAGTGAATTCCTGTGCTTTTTTAACCATGTAGAGAGGCATAATAGACAGGACATCACCCTTGACCCTTACTGTATTATGGTGGGCCTACAACTGAAGAATGTTTGGAAGGCTTCATTATTGTTGAAGTTCAAAGTGCAGTTCTTTGTTTAAAACCTTTTAAGTAAATTTGGGGGTGAAATTATAGAATGTATTTTGTGAAAATATAATTTATAAATTAGAATTTATCATATAATATTTAGAATTACATCTTTCCTACAAAAAAATAAATAAAAAAATACCTGTGCCAGTATAGTGACCAAAAAACTTGTTTTTCCTAGATTAGATAAAATGAAGAACAAAGAGCCTTTGCATCATTCTCTAGCTTCTAAGATCTTCTCAGTCTTTTTTTTTTTTTTTTTACTGAAAGTCACACATATTTATAATGCTGCGCTGAGCTACCTACCTCATTATTTGGTAAAATTCAATCAATTAAAATAATTGTTTTATACTTAGATTTGAATAGAATTTTCTACTATTTATTTTACTTTTATTTGGCCGTTAAATCCAAGAGTAAGTAAACCTCCAAGTCCAAAATTCTTCTAGAATAGACTCATTCTGCTCCTAATCTTCACTTCCTGCATTTTTTTTTTTTTGTGGTACGTGTCCATTTATAATTGCTACTTTTGTTGTCCCTGCTATGCTGAATAAGCGTCTAAGATGTTAGCCACTTTTTAGCGACTTCCTTTGTTTTTATACACTGTAACTAACAGACACCCTCTGTTGTACTGGAAATTCCTCCTCTCACCATTTGTTTGAAGATTTTATGTATATTGTGTAATTTAGTGGTTTTACTTCCAAATCTGTCCTGGGATTGAGAGAACACCTTTCTATTTTCGAAGCCCACTTTAAAAATTCACTCACTCACACCCTTGTGTTGTTCCAAACCTGTATAACTTTCTTCCTCTGTGGAACACACATTAAAATGGTTTAAGAATCAAAGTGGGATGACCACTGACTTCCATTGACATTAAAAATATAAAAAAATTACTTGTTTTATGCTCCACAGAAGAAAGTAAGTCAAAACGAGGGTTAGTAAATGATTACAACATTTTGGGTGAACTTCTTTTCCTTCTGGGAGGGATGAGACAATCCATGTTTTAATATCTACCTTTTGTATTTGTGCAAAATAAATAAATAAATAATGAATAAATAAATACATAATAATACAATAAAATACATACAGATTTGTAATTGAATTGTTTGTGGTGTTCCAATAAAAAATGCTATAAGTTATGAATAGCATGAAGTCATTGCTATATTAATTCGCTAGGAAGCTGTAAAAGTCAGTTAGTTGTGTGTTTATTAGTTTGTGACAGGCATAAAGACATGTAGATTAATTCATGACCCCAAGAAAAATTGGACAACAATTACTGCCAAACGTGTCTGTCAGAGCAGAAAAGTAAAGGTAGCAAAAAGATGACAAGAATACATGCTCAATTCATTATGTGTATTAATGAAGTTCTGCTTGATTACTTGTAGGTGACATTCAACGCCAGTGTTTTTTATTTCACCTGACATAATGGACACTCACACGTAAATAATTGAATCTTCAATGATGAAGCATAGTAACATTTTGAGTTTTATTAATGTCCTCACTGATAGGTCTAGTAATTAAACGCAGTGCAGTCATTGGTCATAATTAAACTATTAAGCATCTCAAGGTTTGACCTTTTCGCCTCTGACCAACAGTTAAAGCAAATGTAATGACTCAGAGAAACTTGTTTGTACAGGCATGGTGAGGTGACCTTTTAGTGGCATAGGACAGTGGGTTTATGAGGTTTATAAATAAAAATATTGAATTATTGAGCAGAGAGGCTTTTACTAAATAGTTTTAATATAAAACTCTTCAGTATTTTTTAATGATTAGAAATTATAATTATAAATTATATAGTAATATATATATATTATATAAACATATTTGTAACATATATTCACTGTGCTGTGATGCACATAATATATAAATGTGTTTAAATATTGTAAATATTGTTATATATATATATATATATGAATATATATGAATATTTTTATATAATACAATTTTTAACAAATTTTAACAAATATTTGAGCTAGCTATATATATATTTAGAAAATAATAAGTTTTGTGTGTGTGTGTGTGTGTGTTTGTGTGCGTGCGTGTGTGCGTGAATGTACGTGTAGATGGATAGATGGATAGATAGAACTTTTTTACTCTCCCATTAATTCCAAAGTATCATTTTGAATTCTTGAAGGTAAACTTAAAAATGAGCGCTGCTTTGAATCTTGCAGCACCGTCTTTCCTCCATTTCTTCTTATTCCTTCGGTCCAGTAAACAACATCTGCCATTCCATTTGCCCACCTTATACTGTAACCTCTGTCTAGTATAGTTAAGTGAATGCACAATGGAGGGTAATGATCTTCTACTAATGTCTGCTATTACCAGCACTCTCACAGTGATAGATTAGAGTAGATACCTTGTATATTTCCCAAGGCCGCTGTTGTCTAATGTGCTTGCATTAATGTTTTTCATGGAATGTTTTTGGTCTTTTTTCTGTTGTTTATTTAAGGTTTTAATCAATGAACTGAATTAGGATGCTTGCAGTGGTATTTGAGTATTTTTCTGAGGACATCCGATTTTTTCACATTATAGGATTGGGCTGTGTTAAGCTGTTGATAAAGATAATTGCCCTCGACCCCCGGCTGCATTAGCTTTATAAGTATGCCACTGTGGCCGAGCCGTAGATCAGCCTCTTGCATGCAGATCAGGGCTGGATCAATATGACACTACATCCTGACCCCGAGACCTCAGGTCAATACTCCTTAAATCAGCGCGCTCAGAATTAGCCGTCATCAACCTCAGTTAATGGAGATGCTTCATCCATGCCAGTGAACTGAATGGCAGTGGAGTTTTTGTTGTTGTTGTTGTAGCAGCCCTTCCAGAATGCTGTGTTCCTATTTGAAATCTGATTTAGAATTTTTTGTTTGTTTGTTTGTTTTAACTGTCATGGCAGTTCAGTTAAAGTAGGATATGTGTCTCATCTGATTTTGGCATCTATATTTTTTCCCCCAAAAAACATGTTGAGAATATTTTCATTGTGGCTCCAAGCATTTCCTTAGGGAAGTAGTATTAAATTCAAAATATGATGCACTCTTTGAACTCATTTACTCATGGTTACTGTTTAATCCACAGGCGTTTCATTTACACTGGTGAGTAGGAGAAGTCTGAGGGATATTGTTTCCCTGAGGAGATCATTGACTAAAACACTTTGCGTTCCACTGTATGTAAGTCATTTTCAGAGGTTATAACCCAGAGCCGGTGAAGGAGAACACAATTGCTTTTATGGTCCGAATCAAAAAGTCTTTTCAAGTTTGCTTTCATGACTTGTACCTCTCATCTTTAATATTTTACTGTTCTGTGTAAAAAAAAATTGCGCTTACAACAACTAGACATATTTACACTTTGAGTGTTTAATTTCTTGGACTTCTTCTTTTTAGATAAACATTTGAAAAAAGCCAACTGATCAACAAGTGCACAGGATTATTCCTGCCTCACTTAGACTTCCCCGCAGGTGAACAGATCTGAGGGCAGCCATGCGGACCCTGCTGCTGCTCAAACTGACCATCACAATCCCAGCCACAGCTGAGACTTTAACTGAGCAGCACAAACTGTTTTCTCAACAAAGGGATTGGCTCAAACAAATGTCATAAGCCTTTAATGAGAGAGCTGATCTCTCTAAAACCTACTTCTATTCACAGGCCCTATAGCCATTGGAGTCAGTGAGACCAAACAGAGGCTCTCTCTCTTAGCAACCCACTGCAACCAAGCCACATGACAATGCAGGTCAATTAATTTGTTTAAAAAAGTGGGAATCCAATTAATGTGTATCAAGCTGGCATTTTTGCATGATGATAGCTCATTAGTGGGGGTGTTTTGCTGGATTATCCCCCCCTCATTAAAAGGCTGTCTTTCTCAGTAGGGCTTTAGGCAGCAGGGAGGGGATTCTTTATGCAACAGGTCTGAAACAAAAACTCTATGTTATCCTCATTTAACGGATTTAACGGTGTTGAATTTTTAAATGGCTTGGGCAGATGCCTTTTGACAGGGCACTGCAATTCACATTCACTTTCACACTGTTCCTAAATTACAGAGGGGCATTTAGTAAAAAAAAATGGAAAGCATACTTTAGTGTACTTAATCTGTAACTAGTGTGGACTTCTTCAAAACTAAGTAAAACGAATTGATCTACCCATGTTTGGTAATTTTTGTGACATCACATCATGGAAAGCTGCTATAAAAGTACAGAAACCTACCAATGAACTGCAAACCAATGTAGATGATCAAGTCCAAAATAATATTATACCACAGTGAAAAACAAAAAAAAAACTGTTACTAAATTTACCAAGAAAGCTAACTGAAACCAACATCACAGCGATGTGTAGGAATGCATTTTCTTTTCTGTCACTGCTTTACACATCCTTTGCAAATGATTAAATGCCATGTAATGCACTGAATTAAACATGAATGATAAGTATAAAAGCTAAAATGGTATTTTCTTCCAAACCAAATAACCAAAACCAAAGTGCATATTTTGTCAAGTAAATGTATACTAAATATATCTCATCAATTTAAATGATACTCACTTCATTATTGAACATATAGGGTATTTTAGCATTTTTCACATTTTGGTCAGTTGTTTTTAGTTTGTCTCTGAGTAGAAGATTGATATCCTTGCCATAACTTCACTTTAATCTTGTTTGAGGCAAAAATTCAAGTGGAGTGTGTCTAGTTGTTTCCGAGATTACTTCATCTTTCTCTCTGCAGCCACTTCCGCCTTTGTCCTCTGGCATTCAATGTCCCATTACCCTTCACAAGCAGCTAGTTTCTGCTGTTTGCCCAGTGCTTTCCACTGAGGCCAACATCACGGCGATGTGTAAGAATGCCTTTTCTTTTCTCTCATCGGTGCCCTCCTTTACAAACTTTGATTAATTGATGATTGTTTGTAGTGTTGGCCATTTTTGTTATATTCACCGCCAGAAGGAAATTAAATAATAAAGCTTTTAGGGCAGTCTGTTCTTGTCTAGGTCAAGTGTTTGTTTTGACCCATGTTTTTTTTTTTTTTAGGAAAATCCTGTGTTAGTATCATGTGACATGTTCAGGGAACTGTGAGAAGGACAATTAGTCCAAAGTCATGCGGTGTTGGGAAGTTACTGATCTTGGGCACATGATTTAGGTCACCAGGACAGGGTTTAAAGTTCTTGTTCTTAGAAATGGTGAAATAGAAATGGGTTGTGCTAGTTCTATCCTGAGCTTTCCTGTAAGCTACCGTCACCCGTGCATCAAGCCACACCCATAATTCAACCCATTTGTACATTCATAATTGTTTTAATTAGTTTTTAGTTCCTTTTCCGTTTTTCCCCTATTTTTCCATCATGTTCAACAAACAATCAGTTATCAAATCAAATTGCTTCCAATGGTTTATAATTGAAGTCAGTAATTATAGCCTTAGAACATTAAAAAGTAGTTTTGTATATTTGTATAATATGTGCCCTGAACACTATGCAAAATATAAAACGGAGTGTCTATTTCATGAGGGTATCAAAGTTTAGATTAATTCAGCCTCAAGTCATGGCAAATGTTAATTGTCAACGAGTAATGATGAAGTGGGAAAATAATTAGGAATATGTTAATCATAGTGTTTACTATGCAACCCAAAGCATCCTTATTTTAGCCTTAGATTGCACTGAATGTTTTCCCCCATACATAATTGATCTTTATTGAAAATGTATAATGTGCTTGGAATTTTTTTACAACAATCTGTTTCGACAGGAAGTAAGCTCTTTTGTTTGTTTGTGCAGTAGTAATTGAACTGTGTTGTTGACCCACCAATCCCCTCTTAAAGACAGTCTGACACATCACAGCATAAAAGACTGCTTCTATTACTTCCTGTCTAATCCTTAAGGTTAAACATAGAGCATCAGCACGTGGTACGATTACATCTGTGCAATGTTTTCCCCTTTTTTTTTTTCCTTCTCTGAGTATTAAGCCATTTATCCAATTCCAAAAAAAGTGCATTTTATTCTATTCTGTTTTATATGTTATTTATTTAATGTATTTCCATATTTAAGTTTTTCCAGTTATACCATTCCCTCCACATTTCTTAGATTTAAAATGCTGTAGAAAGAATGTGTTCATAATTGTATCATCTTTTATAGATGGACAGTATAATGGCAGGAAAAAAAATCTTTAAAAGAAAGATGTTCAGTAAAAGCTGACTTTTTATTTTGCAAGTTAATGCTGTATTTATTTGTTTATTTATTTATTTTTTTGGCAATATTTCCCTCTCGTTCATCTCCTCATCATCTATTCTGTGCACCCAGGCGTATACACTGACAAATGTCTCGAACAGTAGGTATTTACCTAGCATAGAAAAAGAATGTTAAGCATTTCCAATACTTAAAGCATTAGGCAAATCTATAAATGATGTTAGTTATTTTCAAGTCTCTTTTTCTGATTGAATAATTTAAGAACCATGGTTGTTTTATGTACTGATAAAATGATGTGATTTTGGGTTAATGTTTTAAGGGTTTTAATGCTTTCAGACATACTGTAATAGATGTAGAGTTTCACAGGGCTACATTCCACCTATATATAGGCCCTTCAGACTGGTTGGGTTATAACCCTAAAAGTAACCGCTGATATTTAAGCACTGTTTTTATCACACAGACCATATATATCCATTTCGAAATCAGTTTAGACTCTAGCAACTAGTCTAACAGTAGCCGTGAGGTTAAATCCTTTTCATTCATTCCCTGTAATATACTGAAACACAGTACAGTATGGCAGTGCATCGGGGAGTTTGATTTCAAACAGATACTGACCCCAACAATGAACAGATTTAATCTGATTAGAAAGCGGCAGTCCCTGTAAAGTAGGGTGCTTGTGCGGGACCAGCCAGTGAGTTTACCCACTCATGCCATCTGTTAAGAGGCTGCTCCAAAGTTCAGCTTGGATTCACAAGCCCCAGGAGTTCTACCAGCTTGCTTACTTCTCCTGTCCGCTGGATCGTGGCGCGTGCGCGTATGTGTGTGGGTTATGTTTGTATGTGTGTACGTGTGTTCATGAGTGCATGTCTGGACCCACCTCTGCTCCACATACCAAACCGATTGTCCCTGCATTCACACAGACAGGTAGGAGGCTGGCTGTCTTCAGAACAGGGTAAGCCTGCCGTGATACAGCATACTGTAGAATATCTGAACCACGGTAACATTATTCTGAGAGGAAGTTTCGTTTTATTCGCTTTCGGTGTATTTTTTGTTTCTCAGGTGGTTCAGATGAATTACACTTTTCACTCTTGCTTTGAAGAACAGCGTTGTTTGTGGCCTTTAGTGCAAAAAGTCAAAGCAAAGTCTCTCTTGCCCTGTCATTCTCTGATGTATAGCGCCACCATCATGCTGAGACTGACTAATGAAATCTTTGACAATGCGTTAAGGCCGTATACTGTATGTTTCAAGTCAAGTTGAGCCTCTGCCCTCTTTTTTTTTTTTTTTATTTACAAACCGCTGATAATCACCTCTATTCACAGAGTAGATTTATAGGCGCATTATTTAATTTTTGACTGAATTTATTATGCAGAAGAAATGCAGAACATATTTTTATGTTTTGGAATGCTTTCAAGAGAAGTGACGAACAGAACTAAATATGTTATAGACTATGCTTTTGGCAGAAATATTATTGTTTTTTACACTTTTAAAGAAGCAATCTAGATGCAATTCACTACATTAATAATGAAATAATTTACTTTACATGGAGGATTGCTTTGGAGGCTGTAGAGATAGGGTTTGAATTATTAGTCTGTGTTGGAAATATGTCTGGATAAGGTTAATAAATCAGAATGGATCTAAAACTGTTATCTCTTGTACATAATGTACAAGGTACTGTAGTATGTACTGTCTTTTATATATATATATATATATATATATATATATATATATATATATATATATATATATATATAAAACACTTAAAATTAGCGCAGTAGGCTCATGATTTAACATCTATATTTTGGATTCCTTTGACTCTCCCCTGGGTTTTTGGGTTAATAGATAACCGCAAACAGCTTGTTGAAAAATGATTTAGTATGACCCACAAAATCATTAAAAAGTCTAGCCGTACCCATACAGTACATACTTTACTATTGAAATGCTTTGGGGTTGTGTGATTGAATTTCTGACCTTTATGTGAAATGAGCATTAGGGTTTTTTTTTCTGTTTTGCCGTTGAGACAAAGCTCACAACTTGACTTGTGTAATATGCAGTGTGTAGAAGATAAGGGTGGCCATTTTAGACATACCATTTATGAATGACGTGCTTTTAGTGGCAGATAACTTTTGTAGGTATTAATAGGAATCTAAAGTAGGAATTTCTATATAATATATATGATATGTAAATATTATATAAATTCCTACCTTGAATACCTATTAGTTCATATACATAATTTAATTCTAATAATAATAATAATAATAAATAACTGATTCATCTTAACTCCAGGTTGTAATGTTTGCTGTACAGAATTTAGAAATATGTTTTCGCTTACATTGCAATTCCAGTTGTAACTGTTTTGCGTTATTGCATTGTTGTATGTGTTTAGTGTTTTTTTTAAAGGTACTTGCATATTAATTATGATAATGCTATAATTCTAGTGGAATATAGAAGAGAGAGAGTCAGTAAAGAGTCATTCGGTCAGTAAAGTGTGAGTCACTGGATTGAAGATTTGAGGGTGACTGTAGGAGACGGGATGGCGGGGAAAGTTCGGAGAGGAACCTGGCAGGGCCCGCCAATCAATCGCAAAGTTCACATTAAAAAGTGCTGACAGCAGTGGGAGAGAGAGTTCCCACTTTCATCTAGCTCGAGACCTCCAGCTAACCTTCACGTCACACTTTTCCTCTCAAGACCTTCTTTCTTTATTAAATTGTGTTGCATCCCACATAGGAATTCAAGGCACCGCCTGCTTTGTCACTTATCACAAAACTTTTGACTCCGTGCATTTTTCATATGAAAAACAATTCATATGATAGCCTTGAACCAGGGCCTTCTTTTGTTTTTGTTCAGCCCACACACACCACTCCAGTTCAAAACCCCTTTGCTTAATTGAGTTTGCTGATCAAAAGCTAGAATCTCTACTGTAGATCTCTAAAATTATTGTGTGTATGTGTCTCAGTATTTTTTTTATTTTTTTTTACATTTTAATCTGTATCTTTTCTGTCTTGTTCACAGCAAAATTAGTTTGTCTGGGTTGAGTTGTTTTATATCCTCATCTACACTAATTTTCCAGTTCTTTAGTTTAATGTGACTGAAGGGAAGAACCAACAAGAAACTCTGAAAATCTCAAATGTATAATGTATTTATTATGGTTTATTTTTATGTCATATTTCTTTAATTGCTTTCTAAAGGTGAGCTTGGCTCTTGTGTTTCTTTACAAAGTCTAGATCAATAATTTATAGCATTAACATATTATTTGTAAGGATATCACTAACAGGAGTATAAATAAAGTCAGTATTATAAAGTACTGGAAATACATATGAAATATTGCAAATATCTTATTAATTATTTAATTAAAAAAAAAAGAAAAAAAAAGATATATCTTATTTTTAGGTACAGGATAACTTTTTTCTTCTTCTTAAAACAGCATTTCAGCATTTTTTACAAAAACGTATTGAACTTCATCCTTTGGCGCTTAAGCTCGATTAGAGTGATCTGCAGGAAATGTTGCTTACCAGCCGGTAACTTCTACTTAAACAAAAATGAGAAAACAGTCTTTTGGTGCCCCTTAAGGCAGTATGAAGGCCAAGGGTTATGTCAACATGACTATATATTTAGCTCTCTGTCTTTTTAACTAGTATTGTATATTTAATTTTGCTAGTTAACTTAAGCTTTAAAACTAAAACAAAAAAAGAGAATGAAAGAAATGCATACAGTGAGAGTTAGTGTGTTTATCTTACCATAAGCATATTTGCATATAAATATCTGTTTAGGACCAGCTTCAGAATTACTTCAGACAAACCACATATCTTAAATAAGAATCTACAGTGCTAAACTGACTCTTATATTAAAACACGTTATAAAAAAATGGAGAAAAGTGCTGTGCTACAAACGTTTCAAGTCAGTTATTAACAAGACTAGTCTATGAAGTTGTTTTTGTCAAGGGCCAGGAGAGAATATGCGTTATATTATAGACATTTTTGGTTATTTACTTTTAATATGTACGTTTCTTTCTTGTTTCTTGATAGTATTTTTTTTTACATATTTACTGCCTAGCTAAACATGATCGAGTATATATTCAAATTCAAGCAAGAATTTGGGCCAGCGTTTGAAAAAGGAAATCGCTGGAGTTGCAGGAAATACTGCCATCAGGTGGTGAAAATGTACTACAGCAACAATACTGTATGGCACATATTTTTCAAGATTAAAAATATTTTAGTTACAACGTTAAATGTACACTGTTAATGTGGTTTTTATGTATATCTAAATTTATTTATATACATTATATACATTATTAAATATGGTTATGTAGGCATTAAATTAAACAGTGCTCTTAATTCAATGTATTTCATAAGTTAAGATTTTTTCTCTCTCTAACATCTTCACCATATATCTATAAAGATAGATTTAATTGTATAATGTGCTTTATTTAACATGGCTTATCTTAACTGCTCAGGAAGGATTTTGTGTATAAAATCTCCATATATTTAGTTTGCGTGGCTTTTGTATGACAAGAAAAAATATTGATATATTGAATATATTGTATATTTCAGATATATTTTTGGCTTTAGCACACATTTCCTCAGTGCACTTAACCTTGCTTCAATGAGGCGGTCACTTTAGTCTTGTTACCTGTAAAATATGTCTTCTTTTTCTCTCTTTTCCCTGAGCCCCCTACAAGCTGTCAAGTCTACACAAAGGAAGGAAGTAGGATATTAAGTTGCTGAGCTTTGCTTGTGTGCTGTGTTTATTTGCTGAGAGATTACACTGTTTATATGTGGGGTGGCTGGAATCTGGTCAGGTGTCTCCTCAGGGCTAAAGAGGCAGGTCGGGAGCTAGAGATGCACTGTTGACACTGCAATTAAGAATGAAAGTTTAACTGGAATATTCACTGCGAGTAAGTGGCTGCCATCAATCATTCTGGGAAAAAGTGTATGTATACACTCAATGCCCAGTGGTGTTTGTGGCGGGAGAAACAAGATCCTGCTCTTGGAAGTGAGCTTGTGTGAGATGATATTTGTTTTCATATACATATTCAAAGGACATATAAAGGACATATACATTAAACCTTTCAGTTAAAAACTAACTGTTATTAATATAGATTTTTGTGTGTGTGTGTTTTTTTAGTTAATTTACCAAAAGTTACTGACAACTAAACTAAACTAGGTTTTTTTTTAGATTAGACTTGTGGTGCATTTTAATAAAATCCTTTTCCTGACTGAAATGTATCTTGTGCAGTCAGTAATAAGTGCTGTAATAAAATAAATTTTTTTTCAAGAAACATTTCTTATTAAAATCTGAAACAATAGCTTTTTGTAACAGTGTTACACAAAAAATTCTTGCCATTCTTCCTCTATCATTGTAGCAGCATCATCAGAAGCTAAAAATGGCCAGTTGCCCGGGCCTGCTGTCATTGGATTTTGATTGATCACCATAAAAAAAAAAAAAAAAAAAAATATATATATATATATATATATATCTGTTGCTGACTGTGTAGAAAGTTGATCCTGTAGACCGGAACCCATGTGAAAAATTGAGGGGAAATATGTGAGCATCTGACTTATTATCTGTAGGAGTAAAAACACAGTTAACAGCCCTGCTAGTGCTGTATATAACCTGAGGCAGTATAAACAGCGGAAGTGCCGGGATACTCTCCCTCAGTCCTGGTCTAGCCCCTGTCCTGGCTCCACTGTCTCACTGATGGGAATAGATTGAAGTTTTTGCTTGACATGCTATCAGAATGAATACAAATGTGTATGTGTTTTGTTTTGAATCGTCAGCAAATCGGGTCTTCAAGGTCAAAGAGGCTGCCTGTTTTTTCAGGGTGTAATTCTCAGTATATCTGTATTCTTGCTTCATGTTGCAAAAAGGAAATAATTTAACTTGGCAAGTGCATTTGAAACTGTCGCGCTGTGAAAGAGGGTAAGAAACAAAAGCATTTGCTGAATGAGATTTCCTCTTCTAGCTCTGTCATTTCATTGTATTTCTTCCTTAATTAAAACAGTCACAAGTTTCACTGAGCTGGATATCAAAGCCTGCGACATTTGGAAATGGGCTTGGTGAAGTGTGCTTTCTTACATGTCAGGAAACTTTACAATTTGCGTACTGACATTCCCTGTGACTTGTAGAAACGAGAACTAAACTTCAGATTTTCCCATTATCAATCCCTTAGGAGCGCTGATCATCTGCATGTCAATGTACACACCAATTAGGGTCTGATTTCATTTTGATTTGGAGACAACAACAATAACGTGTTATTATCAGTGACAAGAAAAGAAAGAAAAGTGTCCCAAGAGTATGTTAGTATAAGCCAATTATTGTTTTAATCGTATATAATAAAGCTTTTATTAGAGAGTTTAAATAAACGAGTACTAATTGTTAGAAATGCGAACTATTTATTTATTAAAGTATTATAGAGATGCCAGTTTTAAATAATATATATATATTTTTTTACATTTAAATATTTAATTTAGTTATTTGTTAAATTTTTGAATGTCTATTTATTAGTTTTATTTCAGTTTAAGTCTACTTAAGTTTTAGTTTTAGTTATTTTAGTACATCAGTTAAAGCTAAATTAAAATGAGAAATGTTGAATAGCAAGCAGAAATTATATATATATATATATATATATATATATATATATATATATATATATATATATATATATATATATATATATATACATATATATATATATATATATATATATATATATATATACATATATATATAATTTTATTTAGCATTTATTACAAGTAAATGCAATTTTTTAATATCTGTATAGTTTTTATTCATTTTTATTTCTGTTTAAGTCTACTTCAGTTTTAGTTGTTTCATTATTTAGTACATATAAGCTAAATTAAAATGACGAATATTGACTTGGCAAGCTGAAATAGTTTGAAAAAGTTTTTTTTTATTTAGCATTTATTAAAAGGAAAAAATATTAAATTATATTTTAGTTTTGTAATAACACTCTTATATGCACAAATTCAATTTTCTTTATTAGTGTGGGAACCCCAAATCATAATTTCTGCAATAAAAGTTGTTTTGCTTGCATTATAGATGAGTACAAGAAGGAGGTTCTCCGTGTCAGATAAATTGTGATGGATAGAACTCAGCGTATTACTTCAGATTGTGCTGAACGATGCATTAGGCAATGCTAGAACAATTAAAAATGCAATGTTAAGTTAGTGGGCTAATATGCCCTCTTTCTGAGGCTGGTGTGGGATTCCCTCACACACTGAGGCAAAAAAATGTCATGCTATCTGTTACGGAGAACATGAATATTACAAGAGTAGAACAAATAATCCAGAAGTTACTAATCATAGTTCAGGTCATTTGAGAAGGTTCTCCCAGAAGAATGACTGATGGGTCTGCGTTTACGAGGCGCTTTTGGATAGAGTGTCAGTGACGAATAAACTCTCCATTATTTATGTGTGCAAAGTCTTGACCTCACAGCATGCCACTAACCTTTAGAAGTCCTCTGGAACGTTTTTAAAAAAGGGAAACGTGATGCTCTTGTGGGAAACTGATGTACATCTGTCCCTGTTTTCCTTTTTTGGTTTACGTGAGGATTTCTGGAATTTCCCTTTGATTAATTGATATTACAAATTCTCATTAGGACATTATTAATAAATGTTTTTTTTTTAAGTTCTTTTCAAACAAAGGTTACAAAAAAGTATGAGCAAAATCCAAAATTGAGAAACTTTTATGTTCAGAAACTCATTTGTAAATCTAGGTAAAGAGATTGACACGAGAATCAAACATAAGTCACAGGGTTATTATAGTTAACTAAAACTAAAACTAAATAAAAACCATACAAACTTTTGTTACCTGAAGTAAAGTAAACTCCACATTTTAAAAATCCCACTTCATTTCAGTAAGTTTACTAGACAAGTTTTCTCAGTTAGTAAAGGTATTTTTTTACTTGTAATAAATTTATTAAAACTAAATCTGAAATAAAAATGTATATTGATGTAAACTACATAGGCTATATATTAAACAAGCAAAACCTAATAAAAAAACACAACAAAATTATTAACTAAACATTAACTAATATTAAAATGAAAACAGAAAAATTAAACCTAATTCAAAATATAAAACTATAATTAACACTTGGAAAGCCATGGAAACAAAAATATTAAAGTTGAACAAATGTTGAATAAAAGCAATTGGATTGGGGATTAAAAGCATCACGTTTTGTCAAGAGTTAAATGATACAGTCTATTGGATGTTCAAGTATCTTACAAATTGTAATGCTATTCGATTTTTTTAATTCTTTAACTTCTTAGTGGTTACAAGTCCCCTTTTAGATTTACGAGCCGCAGGTTTTGCAGCACAATGGCAGAAGAAAGCTGGTGTAAATGATAGGGGGTTTATATTATCAGAGAACTGTGTAAAGCTTTTCCTCATTCAGCCAGACGCAGATGTCCAACATCTCACATTACAGTGGAATCCAAAGGGAAAGGTCCACAGCCCACAGGTAGATGATGGACAGCACGCCACTCCTGTGAGGGACCATAATAGACCTGACATGCCATTTTCCTGACAAGCTGCCAAGCATCTCCTTTACTTCTCCCAGTTTGCTTAATTAAAAGAACACAGCCGCATAGACACAAGCGTCAGTCCAACCAGTATTCATGAAGAGACAGCTCAATAAAGATTACTATGTAATAAAGACAATATCAATCTCACAATCTTCACACACATAAAAAACGATGAAGTTTTGTGTTGTTTTGAAGATATGGTCTTATGAAAGGAGTGATCAAATTCAGTTTTTAAAAGTTGCAAACATGTAGCCTACACTACCAGTCAAAAGTTTTTGAACAGTAAGATTTTTTATGTTTTTTTTTTTTTTTAAGAAGTCTCTTCTGCTCACCAAGCCTGCATTTATTTGATCCGAAGTAAATTTTGAAATATGTTTACTATTTAAAATAACTGTTTTCTATATTAATACATTTTAAAATGGATTTTGTTCCTGTGATTTCAAAGCTGAATTTTTAGCGTCATAAAAAAAATATTAAATGGAAAAACTTTACAATAATATTGTTAATAATAATAAATGTTTCTTGAACAGCAAATCACCATATTAGAATGATTTATGAAGGATCATGTGATACTGAAGACTGAGGTAATGATGCATAAAATATATCTTTTTAAAATTACATTAAAAAATATTCAAATAGGAAGTCATTATTTTAAAATAGTAAAATATTTCACAACATTACTGCTTTTGCTGTATTTTGGATCAAATAAATGCAGGCTTAGTCAGCAGAAGAAAATTCTTTAAAAATAATAAAAATCTTACTGTTAAAAAAAATTTGACTGGTAGTATATAAATTGGAGTTATTTGCTTTTACATCTAAATACAAATTCAAATCAAATGGCATCATCTTATAATAAAAATAAATCTCCCCGTGACCGACATCCGTAGTCCACTGCCATCAGATTGTGGGCTGGTCTGATTTGAGGACATGCTTGACCTCTCAGCGCTTGGTTTCTGCGCATCTCTTTAAAATATTCATAAGTGTCTTCCCTACATATGTCTTTCAGTGGGAGGGTTTAGAGGTGGGCCAGGGCTGCTTGGGGAAGCGCTGATGTTTGTCATTCCTCCTATCAGCACACACATGACCAAGCCGCTTGCTTTTAGCTTGTAATTGGTCTCCAGAAACCAAATCTCTCCAACCGCTCGCCCCAAGCTACCTTTATCAGAACTGGACGTTTAAAGAGATGCCGCAAAGAAAATAATCAAAAAGCATATTATCTGAGAAGAGGACATGAACCATCTGTGTTTGCACTGCCAGCTCATTCTGGGATGGAAATGTGAGCTGATTTGTATCTGTGTATTTTGATTGTTTGCAGTAATAATGAGAAGGACAGGGTCACTGCCACACATTCAAAGAGGCTGACTTCTGCCAAACTTGTAAACATTTTAAAGCGGTAGTGCAAATAATTTATGTATCAGTGACCTCGAATGCTAAAGAAAGAGTTCTAGCTGAAAAGGTCTAGCTGGAGCCCACACAAAACCTCTCTGTGAACAGAACGTTCCCTTCCATGACACCCGCTGATAGAGGCTGCTTCCTTTGGCATTAAATCACTCATTAAAGATCAGACATGAAAGTGCTCACAGAAAGCTACAATGTTTAGAGCTAATATGCCAAATAATAAGAGACGAACAACTCTTTCAAGAAAAGACGAGTGACGGTTATGGAAGAGGACATTGTCTGGATGTTTTTTTCATTATGACAGTGGTACCGAAGCTTGACCCCATTTTATTAGTTTTAAAAGGCAGCCACAGACCACGGAAATGCTTGTTAGGTCTTTTATGGTCTGCGGTCTTGAGGTTTCTTTGATCATTACTGTGACTTCTTTTCAGCCTCTCGAACAAATGACTAGATGTTGGTGAGTGTTTGAAATGAGCGTTTACAAATGTAACTATGTTTCCTCCTTACCAGAAAATACAAATTTACTTTCGGAATTAAATATAATTGTAATGATAACAAAGACTCATATTAAAAAGTAGCAAAAAGGACTAAAATATATTTGTTTATCTGACATTTTTAACATATCCAGTCAAATCAAAAATTATTCAGACATCAGATATATATATATATTTTTTTATTTATTTTTTTACTAGTGGGTGCAGGACACTATACATCATTTATGTAAGTGAGGATAGCAAAATAAAGTGAACTGTGACCCCACAATTCTTCATATATTAAAACTAATAAAAAATATTTAGAAACTTTGACCTGAAAATGTTTTGCTTAAGTGTTTTTTCTTTGATTGCTTTAGATTTTAAAGATTTGTTCTGACACAAAAAAGTTTCATTTAAAGTTTAATTCTTAATTCTTGTCATATTTTATTACCATTTCCTAAACTAGCGATAATGTGAGAAATGTTGAAGGTGTCTGAATAAATTTAGGTTTTTACTAGTATATGTATATATATAATACACACACATCCATCTATTTTAAGTGCTTTCTGCAGGGGATGCTGGGTATTAGTGCGGTGTGCCCATTAGGAACAGAGCGATAGGGCTGGGCAGCCCTGTCCACCATTAACTGCGGATTAGTGCTGGACCTCACACCCTTTGATGAGCGGTTTCTTTACATCCGCTCTACTGAAAGTTGGCAGGCAGTCACGCTCTTGCACACACACTTTTTCCAAACCTACTGTATTGAAAATACAAACGGTTTGTTTGTCATATTCATTATTCCATGAAACTGTAACTTGTTTGTGACAGACAATTCTCAATTCTCTGATTTGAGATTAACGATGCCACAAACGCTTAAAAGGAGTGTCAGTGTCAAAGCTTAACTTTTAAAATTTGTAGTAATACTTCTTTTGATGCATGTGTTTAAAGGAGTGAGGTTATTTTAAGAAGCTGACCTGTCTGATTCAGAACTGCTCTATTTTCGTGTGCACACTGCCCTCTACTGTCACAGAGCTTAAACAACTTGACAACCAGCATATGAATAGTGACAAGATGCTGAGGCATTAGGGCGTTTTCTAAAACTGAAGGGAAAAAAAGCATATTTTTTTACCAATTATAGTCAAACACCTGGGATACCAGAAGCTAAAGGCATAATGCAGAAGCATCTCCACAATAAAGTGGCATGGTACACTGCCATTTATAAGTTTGGTGGATTTTTAAATGTTTTTAAAAGGAGTCTCTTCTGCTCACCAGTTGCATTTATTTGACCGAAAGTAATCAGTAAAAACAGTAATATTGTAAAATATTATTATAATTTTAAATAACTGTTCATTATTTGAATATAAATTTAAATGATTCTTTCCCCTTGATGGTAAATCTGAATTTTCAGCAGCCATTACTCCAGTCTTGAGTGTCACACAATACTTCAGAAATCATTCTCATATGCTGATTTGCTGAAACCAGTTGTGCTGCTAGATTTTATTTATTTTTATTTATTAATTTATTTATTAGAAATCGTGATACATTTACTTATTTATTTATTTATTTTCAGAATTCTGTGACACTTGGTAAGTTCAAAAGAAAAATTTTCATTTAAAATACAAATCTTTTTTAAAATTGCCATTACTGAAATTTTGATCAATTTAATACATGCTAATTGAATAAATAATGAATTACTTGAAAATTATTTTTACTGATTTTTTAAAGTAGTGTACAATCTTAATGAACTGGTTCAGTGTACTTAATTTTTCTGAATGAAAAAAGTTCAATAATCTTTTATACAGTAAGAAACAAAATCCATTAGAAGAATAATATGAAAAAAATACTGTCATTTACTAACCCTTATGTCATTCTTAACTTTCTTTTTTTCTTTGGAACTTAAAAGCAGACGTGTTGGTAACCAAACAATTTCATTTCCCATTTAATTCTAGTTGATGAGCAAAAAATAGAATGGAAGTTAATGGGAACCAAGACTATCTATCAACATTCTGCAAAATATCTTCTTTTATGTTCTGTGGGGGAAAAAAGGCATAATGGTTTGGTTTTTGTACAAATGGTTTCATTTTTAGGTGGACTGTGACTTTAAATTTTTCTCATTGTGACGTTTAAAGGGTTAATCAATATTTACATTTTACATAATAATACATTTTATATATTTAAACAATATTATTTATATAATTATTGTATAATCTATACTTTATATACAGTTTGGGCAGTTATTTTGTTAATATTTTGTAATGTATTTCGAATATTGAGGTTGAAGGCACAACTGCACAATACACAATGCATCACAATACACTGTAATTAACAGCAATTTTAAGCAATATAAGTATTGAGATCATGAAGAATGAAAATTTAATCATTAAGAGGGTTTTCCAGGCCCTGTATTTATTGTTTGTTGATGGTGATTATTGGCATAAGCAGCTCTCACACCCTCTCTCTCTCTCTGGTCAAGCCACGTATTTCCCCCACTTTTCCAGTGCAGTTTTCAACCAGACACTAAAGATAAACATCAGCAATGAGACCCAAGATTGCATGACTAAGCAACAACTCAGAAAAATCCTGAAAGGGATTTTTTTTCCATAAACACATCCTATTTTTCCACCCTCACAAATAGCTTTTTGTCCGGTTTGAGACGTTATTTTTGCATTAATGAATCAATTCGAGTCTGTGGAATAATCCCTCTGTGTTGCATATGATTAGTCAGCTCAGGCTAGTAGGCCTCTGAGCCATAAACAGGCAGTGCTGTGTGCTTTAGAGACTGCAAGCTTTGGAAAGACAGTATGAAAGGCCTGTTCAACGGCCGTCTGTGCCCTAGTGTGGACAGAGCGCCACTTAGAAGGTGTGGCACATCCTGAGAGAGTGGAACACATGCATATACACATCGAGGCTGATTTCCTGTTGCCCTGACTGCACAACGCTCTCATAGTAGTCCCAAATCAGTCAAGAACGAGTAAAAGAAAAAATACTGTGACATTTGTTTTCATATGCCTTTTATGGCATGTATGAACATCAGAGATGTATTTGATATTGATTTGTGGAGAGGAAAAGTCCTGTGTCAATGAAACATGCATTTGCATATGTCCTCAAAATGAACTAGCAACAGAAGTCCTGCAGGTATAAATCACACTTTATGCTCAGCATTACAACATCGTATACTTAGAGAACTGATTTTTCAATTTGAAGTCAGCTTTCACGAAAGCTACGTGACGATCACAGCGCATACGCTGAAGCAGAGTGGCAGCTTCACTGTTTTGTCAATGCAAAATTTCCCTATGGACTCATTAAATCAGTGATTATGATTCCAAGGGACATTACAATAATGGTGGATCATAATAAACCCATATTTTGTGAAATACTAGTGTATAGACAGACACTCTGCTCTCTCTCGCTCCTTGCTTAACAGATGTTAGACTCTTGAGTGCACATTTATCTTATAGTGCCAGTGAATGGAATAGCTGATCTTAAATTATTTATTGTTGCAAACAGATAGCAGCAGTACAATTAAAGAGAAACATAAATTTGTGTTATTGTTCTGAGAAGCAACTCTTTCTGTGAAAAACAATGTGTTCTGCATGATGTGCTGCTTCCTTGCAGTGAAAATGAAACTTTAAAATAAAGCATGAAGATACTACTGTATCTCTTTTCAAAGAACCACTGTGTTGCTAATGCAGACATCTAAGCTTTGGCACACTAGAGCTCCATGGCCAGGAAATCCAGGAAATAGTTTGAGGGTGATGTGAATATTTAGATAAGATAACATTTGTCTTTTATTTGTGCAAAGAGACCATCTCTGGTTCTCAGTAAATCTGTTGAGATAAGATTTTAAAATTATGTGGGCAGAGAAAACATCACTGTACCCAGAATGTCTAGATTTCATATTTATGTAACAATATTTCACAGACGGTCATTCTAAAAATAAAACATATGTGATGTATGAAATAGCTTTGGAATTAGGGCTGTAGCTATTCAGCTATTTTAAGAATGCTTTGCTTTTCAAAAGTCTACCATTAATCTAGCCAGAAAATACTGGAAGGTCCTGAAGAAACTGCTGCTGCTTTTCTCGTTTAAGCCTGGTCAAAGAGCAGATGCTTTTGGAAAATTTTGGTGTTTTCTTCAGTATTTTGCCATTGTTGTTGTGTTATTTTACTTTCTTATATATATATATATATATATATATATATATATATATATATTTTTTTTTTTTTTTTTTTTTTGTGTGTGTGTGTGTGTGTTTTAAAAAGGTTTAAAATACTAAACAAATAAAAATGTGCATGGATGAAGGTCTATTCTGCACTTTTTAGAGAATAATGCTATAATTTTACTCTGGGATCACAGCTGGCTGTCAAAGGCTGCCTTTTATACTGACTGCCTTATCATACAGTGGATTTTTTTTTTCAGTTAATATCTTGTAATATCCAGATGCATTAAAAAAAATTCGATCTTACAGTAGTGAGAGATGACAACTCTCAAAGCCCAAACTCCTTTTGGGCTTTAATTTGCAATTTGAAATGACTCTGGTGACCACACATAACTTTAGCAGCAGCATAACACATAAGATGCCTGCTTGTTTTACTTCCCTTTTTGTGTAATAATGATCTTTTAGATTTTTTTGAGAAGAGGAAACACTGTTTCCAGACACACACAAATAAGCACATTCACAGGCACATTATGACTCATCTTATTAGTACAGATGATGTTTTTCATATGAAGGTATCTACAATCATTCACTCATAATTTCAGTTAGGCTTTGTTTAAATAATTCAGGTGAAGCATGCACAAGTACCTCAGTATAAGCAGCATCCCAGTGTGCTACAGTTTGCCAGTGTGCTGTGCATATTTTTTAGTCCACATATAAAAACAAAACCTTGTCACATTTCACGCTTGGTTTTCCTGTAACAATGTAAGCATAAAAATGTAATCTATGCCTAAATAAATTGTTTTTCTTCAAGCAAACTAAAAGATCTGTTCAATAGTGTCTGTTCACTGTCTACAAACCTATACCCAAAAAGTTTCATGGTTGGCCCACAAACTTTCTGTACAACTTGGGCCAGTTTGAACGGTATACTAAGCCGCCATTTCTCCACCTGTTCTGAAGAGTTTTTTTGGGTGGAATACACGCCACTTGCCTCGGTTGATGCATGCGTGCTTTTGAGGATCCAATCCCGTGCTTGTGTCGTCATCGGAATCCCTGTGAAATTGTACATTTCTGCTGCTTTCTGCATGGGGTACCTGGCGATATCCTCATAACGTACTAGCATATAACGGTTTTTCAGCCATTTCGGCTGACTCAAGCCCAACTCGGCAGAGATGCGGATATTGTTACAGTTTCCTTCGAGACGTTTGACCTCTTCATCCTCTATAGGAATGTCTCCATTCACTGCCCAGCTTTTCCAGTTCTGGTACTTACTGGCAAAGGCCACCATCCTTGATGCCAGTATGGCTCGAGGGTCTCTTACCAGCTGAATGAGTGTCATATCCAACCGAGGGTCCTCTACTAGAGAACGAAGTGTGTCTAACTGTCGGACCCTCACTGTTTTGATCACTCTGTGCTGTTTTCCAAAGCAGACCTCAGAAGCCAAGGTCAGATTGAGCGGCCCGCATCGTCTCGTCTTGCAGTGGTACCTCTCAAAAACGTCTTTTGCAACCGGAGAGCAGACTTGCTCCTCGCACAGGGCCTTGCTGGACTCTCTGCGGAACAGAGCAGGGGTGACGTGGTCCTGTGGAGGAGGGCTGATGAAGCGCTCCAACATTGAGAAGTTACACAAGAAGAGATGCTGTAGGACATCTCTGTATACCCAAACAGAAGTGCTTGCATTTGTGCCACTCGAGCCAATCGATAGCATCCTCTCCACGTGCCAGAGTGGCTCAAAGAGGTAAAACATGTTTCCACCCTGTTGGTTGAAGAACTCGCCCACGAAGGAAGATCCTGTGCGAGTGGTAGCCATCAAGAGGATGTGCTTTCGGCCAGCCTGAATGCCGTCCTCTGGATAGGAACTGTTGTCGTCCATTACTACCAGAGTGCTGGAAGCATTGTAGGGCCCTGGAGGCTCTGTCTGTGGGGTCCGTATTAGTGTCAGCTTGTCTGAGACCCTGTACATTTTAAAAATGATGTCAAATTAAAACATTTTTAAAAAACATTTCAATAAATATTTGTATTTTGGGGGGTGTATTCACCTTGAAATAATGTTGTTTTCTTT